>NW_025110310.1:54957-83009 GCF_011392965.1 Frieseomelitta varia | reverse complement strand
CCCCCCCCCCCCCCCCCCATGTGGATGTGGCATCTTGCCGCTGGCCGACCTGGCGGACGTCACCGCCGTGGCTCATGCATTCAGGATGCTAAATGCTGATGACCCGACGATTGCACGGATTGCCAGATCAGTGCTGGAAAAAGCCGTTCGCGACAAGATCCGGCGGCCGGCAGCGGAGAGGGACATCGCGGGCTACCTCTCGGGCTCGCTCGAGGGGGATCTAGCCCTCCCCTCCACAGGTCGCGGGACCTGTTTGATTTGGTCTAATGTAAGATCTTTGCGTTGAGATCAGCTCGGCGGCTGGGATTCCGGTGGCGTTGGGACCCTGACTGACGCGACCTTGCTCGCTCTGGAGTGTCTGGCACGCGGCGATCGGAGCGTGATCATTCCCCTGACCGCCAAGCAGCAAGTCATCAGCCACATGAGGGCCGCTCTCGCGGAGCACTACGCGTTGCGTTTGTTAAGTAAAAAAGATCAGAGTAAGGTCTTTGATGCAACCACCCGCCATGGAGTGAGCAATCACTTCATGTGGATAGGGAGTCATATCCGCTTCGCCGACTGGCGTTTCATTCACCATGCGCGCCTTGACGTGAGTCGGAGACCTTGTCACCATGTGCTCTGCCATTGCGGTCCCCATGCAGCCACTCGACAATTGCGGCACAACCGCCTCCAGGCTCCCGGGCGACCTAAGGGTGAACAAGACAGTCCCAGGCGTGGACGAAGATCTCGCGGTCATGCGTTCCGACCTCGTGGTGACGCATGAGTCGTTGAGAACCGTCGTCATGATCGATGTGACCGTGCCCTTCGAAAATACTTTCGAAGCGCTGGAAAAGGTGAGGTTGGAAAAGGTACTTAAGTATCAGCTCCTCGCCGACTCCATGCGCGGGCGCGGTTACATCGTTCATGTCGATGGCTTTGTTATAGGCGCCCTGGGAGCTTGGAACCCTTGGAACAATCGCCTGCTCGCCTTGCTGCGCGTCTCATCAGGTTGACCTGATGAACCGGCTGATCGTCTCGGAGACGATCGCGTAGTCTCGTGACGTGTACGTCACGGGGACCCGACAATAGCGCCTCGCGGAAACAGGGGTGCTCTCCTCTGGAGCATCCACGGCGCTTGAGGCATCGGTCCCGAGTGGATACAATGACATTAACGGAGATGATGACTCCGTCAAAACCTGCAACTAAACTAAGCTGACTCTAGCGTAATATGCGCTAGATCGAATTTTACCTTTTGGACCATTCCACACTTTTAGAGATTATTTTATCTATTTATTTACTCAATTATAGTTATCTTATTTTCAATTAGTTTAATAGTTATCAATTAGTTTAATAGTAATCAAAATGATATTATGTACTTACTAGAACCTACTTCCAGTGAGGCTGCATTTACTACTAAAGGTGAGCCGAAACATTCCTATAAAAAATTTCAAAAAGGATGTCGTCTCTTTCGGCAGCAATAAAAAAGGTCACACGGTATCCAATTGTAAAAAGATCCGTTCTGAAACTAAACGTAGTGATTCTAAATTTTCGAAAAATTCTACAAAGAAAACTGATTGGGGAATGTTATCAGTATTCATGGCAAAGGCAAATACATGGTACATTGGTAGATTCGGGTGCTATCCAACACATGTCTAAAAATAAACACTGGATTGAAGATTTTCAAAAATCTGAGAGACAAAAAATTGACTCTACTTAACACAAATAGCGGGTATGTCAGTGTAAATATTTTGGGAGATCCACGACCCAGAAAGATTAACGAGGTTTTACATTCCAATCTTAAGCACGAATCTTCTTTCCGTTAGTACATTATGTCGCAAGGGTTTTGTAATCACTTTTGATGATTCAAAATGTAACATATATTTAAAAGAAAACTGCAATATCGCTGATAACCCCGTTGTAACAGGCTCAATTCACAACGGACTTTACAAACTAGACACTCTTCCGGCACACGTTCATTCTGCAATTGTTAATGCACAAGGTCATGATTTATGGTACAAAAGATTGGAGCACCTTAACGTTGCGTGGATCTATTGAGGAAAAGTCTCGCAACCGGAGTCACTTTCAATATATCGAACAGGCAGCGATACATCGCCTATGTATACGGTAAACAGTCTAGGAAGTCTTTTTCTCACGTGGGAAAAGAAAGAGCAAATGAATTACTGGAATTAATACACGCAGACGTTTACGGTCCTATGCCGGAGACAAGCTGATCCGGTGCCAGATATATCTTTATTTTAATTGATGATTTTTTCCAGTATGACATTTGTTACTTCATGAAAAGTAAAAATGAAGTTTTTGAGACCTTCATACAATTTAAGGTGTGGGTCGAGAGAGATAAAGGTAAAAAAATCAAGACTTTTCGTAAATTATCAGATGGAGGAATTTATAAGAAAAGAAGGAATCATGCACCCAACGATATTTTATACGCCTGAACAAGATGGCTTTACCGAAAGGGCAAATAGAACTGTCGTTGAAAAGGCACGCACCATGTTACACGATGCAAAACTCAACAAGAAATTTTGGGAAGAAGTCCTGAGAACAGCAGTGTATTTAAAAAACCATTCACCTACTAAAAGCATTGGAAGGAAAACTTCTTTCGAGGTCTGAATGAATAAAAAGGTAGATTTCAGTCATTTAAGGATTTTTGGTTCTAAAGCCACATTTCAAGACAGAATTGAAAAAAATTCGATGCAAAGGGGAAAGAATGTATAATGGTTGGGTATTGCATTCCCAAAGAATCCAAAAATAATTTTGAAGGGTCGAGATGTTTTTTTTTTTTTTTTGAAAACGAATTTGGAAACATCTGCAAAGAAAAAACAAGGGACAATTTTACCCATGATTCTGATCCTTTTCTACATCATGATTTTGGTCAAATCATGGACGATACGAACCAACCTGAAGACAATGACGAAATGGATCAAACAAAGAAAGTCAGTGAGGACAGTATTACTCCATTTCAAACAATAATGATAACATTTTACCAAACGACATAGAAGATAGAAGATAGCCACTACGCGATAGGAAAACGAGAGAATTCCCTGGAATGATAAGACATGAAGCCTTTCTATTACTCATTCCACAGCCTTTAAATTTTGAAGAAGCAATATCCTGAAAAGACACTGTGGAAATCCGCAATGAATGAAGAATTTGATTCGTTGATAAACAATCAGGTTTGGGAGCTAACCTCGCATCTGGTTGGTAAAAAAACTATAAAATCCACGTGGATATTCAAAAAGAAGTCAGATTAAAATGATAATGTTAATCGATACAAAGCTCTTCTTGTTGCTAAAGGATGTTCCCAAACTTACGGTGTTGATTTTAACGATACGTATTCTCCAGTAATCAGGTACTCAACAGTAAGGCTCCTATTGGCACTATAAATTGAGCTCGATATGTCCGTCGACCATCTAGATGTGACGGCCTTTTTAAATGCAAGTGTAAAAAGAGGAGATTTATATGGAACAACCGCTGGGGTTTGTGCAAGACAAAGGTAAAGTTTGTCGTCTAAGAAAAGCAACTTACGGACTTAAACAAGCGTCAAAGTCGTGGTATGAAAAAATTAATTCGATCTTAATTAATATGAATTTTAAGCGTTGCGTGTGTGTACCATGTGTTTATTGCAAAGAATCTGGTATTAAAAAGTTAATAGTTGCAATATATGTGGATGACATATTAATCCTAAATGACTGTAAAAAAGAAAAATTAGAGTTGAAAAATCGTCCTGAGTCAGAAATCCAAATTAAAGATTTAGGAACTGTAAAGAACATTTTCTTAGATCAAAGCAATTATATTAAAGAAATAATAGAGAGATTTAATATGCAGGATTGTTTAGCCGTAACCACGCCGTTAGTTGTTGGAACCAAATTGGCAAAAGCTACCGTAAGTAATAATAACCCATATCGTGAACTAATAGGGTGCCTGAATTTCTTAGCTACGTGTACGAGATCAGATATCTCATTTTCAGTAAGTTACTTAAGTAAATTTAATAATTGTCATGATGAATCCCATTGGTTAGCAGCAAAAAGAGTTACAAGATATTTGAAAGGCACGATGAACTATCACTTACGATTCGAAAAATCGAATTTAAAAGTTTTTGGATTTGTAGATACTGATTTTGGTGCTGATAACATAGACAGAAAATACACAGGTTATACATTTTTACTAGGTAAAGGAGCTATTAGCTGGGAGCTGTAAGCTTATATATATGTGTCCTTATAACAGTCGCCTGCCTGCTTTTTTCCGTTCGTACTGTCTTAGCATGCCATTATCGTATAAGTGCGAATTTATTAAAGTGCCTTTTTAAATCAAGTCTCTATGTTTATTTTAAATATTCCAAGAAAATAATTGCACTAGTTTTTGCAAATCGGTGTTGCACTCATTCAAGAAAGATTTATTCTATTTGAGAAAATCTATTGATTTCTATTTTAGTAAAGACGACTTTCATAATTAAATCTGCAATATTGCTAAAAAATGAAATTAACATTGATTTTCAACAGTATTTGACATCAGAAAGGTACTAATAAATATTTACGGAAATCATACTCGGAATAGAAAAATATTCACTATGTGCACTACAAATAAATATTTGCACTACTGTTGATATTCTTAAATGCTTGCATGAAACATGCAAGATAAGTTCAGGCAATGAGAATCTCTCGTTAGATACAAATGGTCTGCATTTCACCTCATGAAATTGCGCATTTCACGATTATAACTATATTTAGAAGAAGTTAGAGTTTTCGAGCGAAAAACGAAGTCAACTAATAACTAACAATCAAATAATTCGAAAATTATTCTGAAGTGTATGGTGACGAAGAAAACTCTATCGTTTGTGCCAAATGTGAGTTAAACGAAATATCTCTGCGTGACGATTCGTTACGTGTCCATCGTCGCGAGACGCAATTGAAACAGTTATTCAAGATTGATTTGACAGACTACACGTCATGGAGAAAAGTTCTGTCGGAGTAAGCAAATATATCGACTAACCGCGCCATCTATTGTATCTATTATTATATATTGGCCTTTGCTCTGTGTGTGTGTGTGTGTGTGTGTGTGTGTGTGTGTGTGTGTGTGTGTGTGTGTGTGTGTGTGTGTATGGGGGGGGACTCCACGATAGTCTTTTGTTGTATCATCTCGTGCGACTTCTTGTCTTGTCTGTCTCTTGTTGGATCACCTCATGCACTACAAGCGTATTGAAATAAAAAGTTATTCATATTATTTAAATATACGGATAAATTCAAAGAAATAAAACAAACAGTTTCATTGCTTCTGTCTACTCAATCTAACAGATTATGGGCACAAAAGTCAATTAATTAAACTGTTTTTTCGTTAATCTGTATATCGCTGTGCACTTGGTCTGAATTAAAGACTCAACGGTCAAGACGACACCGTATAACCGTATGATACCGTGTAATCATATCGGTGAGATTTTCCTACACCATTCTATTATAAAAAGGAATACGCGAAATTGTGAGTAAATCGTCAATTTCATTCTGAAAGAGTTGGATTTTTTTATCTTAACGAAAATATCTTCAAATGAATCTACCAGCAATATGGCAACGGTCAACGTTATTGGTAATATTCCGAATATCGATCCTAAGTTAAATGGTACCTGTAATTATTCTTCATGGAAATTCGTAATGAAGATGATATCAATTGGATTAGACCTGTGGGAATGCATCGAACCTTCTAATACTTCCGTTATAGATAATAAGAAGGATCGAAAAGTCTTAGCCGCTATTTGCGTGAGATCGCACTACCACATTCATTTGAAAGATGTAAATTCGGCCAAGATTGCATGGCAAAAACTTGGCCTAGCCTATGAAGACACAGGACTTTCGCGTATTTTGTTTCTAATGCCATCACTGTTCAAACTAGACTACGATAATTTTGAAAATATGAACCAATACGTTTCAGAAGCGTTTTCTCTTTCACAAAAGCTTGCAGATATCAGTAATCCTGTAGACGATAAACTTTTAGCCGTAATTATTTTGGTTACCATCCGATTACAAACCCATGGTAATGGCGTTAGACAGCTTATCGACGCCAATTACTACTGAATTGGAGGGCGCTTGAGCATGTGTTATCGGGATGACCGAAAGTGAGAAAAGGAAGTTAATTTGTAGGAGTTTAGGAAAAGTGCGATTATAGGAGTTTTGGGGAGGTAGAAGCAGAAGGAAGAACGATAAGTTAGAGGAGAAAAAAAGAAGAGAAAGAGAGGTTAGAAAAAACAACGCGTTAGAGGATCGGAGTGGTGACATCATGTGGAGCATCAGTAAACAAGAGAGGAGCACAGCATAAGGAAGATAATTGGAGAAAGCAGAGAGCTTAGGAATATGTAAGGAGGGATTAGAGGAGAGAGATCTGTGAGAGAAAAGAAGGTAGAGGTGGAGAATAATGAAGGAGGATTGGATAAGATGGAGAGAATAAGGGGGGGCAGTCACAAAAAAAGATAAAAGATAAGGAAGGACAAGAAGAAGAAAAAAGGAAGGATGTGGAGGAGCTTAAAAAGATCATACAGGAAATGGGGCAGCAACAGAAGGAGATGATCCAGGGATTAGGGGATAGCGTGGAAAAGAAAATTGGGGTGGAGATGGGGAAGCTCAAGAATGAAATAAGGGACGAAATTAGAAAGATGGAGGAGAGGATGGTAGAAGAAAGAAGAAAATTAGAAGAAAGAATAAATAAGATGGAAGAAAAGATGGGGAAGATAGAGGAGAAAGAAGGGGAAAAAATAGGAGAGAAGGGAGAGGCGGAAAAGGGGCAGAGGGCAAGGAATAGAATTAGGGCGATAGGAAAGAAGTTGGAAAGAAAGGAGGGAAGAAAGGAGAAGGAATATTGTAATAAAGAAGTAAGTTGCAAAAGAAGTGGATCTAAAAGGAGAGGAAAAAGAAAAGGTAGTGGAAAGGATTATGGAAAAGATAGGTGAAAAAGCAGAAGTGGAAAGTATAAACAGGATAGCAGGAAGAAGTTATATGGTAGTGGTGAAAATAGGAATTTTAGAACAGAAGAGAGGCATAATGCCCAATAAGTATACGGGAGAAAAGGAAAAGTTGAAGGACGACCTCACAGAGAGTGGGCGGGGAATGCAAAGAGAACTAAGAAAAATTGGGAAAAGGAACGGAAAAGAGGAAGGAGGGCGTGGATAAGATATGGGAAGATCCAGATAGATGATGTATGTTGGAAATGGAATGAGAAGGAGAATGTGCTAAAGACTTAGGGAGGAATTAGAAGAGAGAAGTGAAGAGAAGTAGCTGGAGGTAGGAAAGGCAGGAAAGAAGGGAGCGAAAGGAGTAGGAGGGAATGAAAAGAGAATGGAGGAAAAAGGAAAAAAGAGTGAGAGTAATTGGAAAGTGGGGTTCTGGAATGTGGTAGGATTAGGTAATAAGGACAACGAATTCTGAGAAAAATTAGGAGAGTGGAAGATTATGTTTCTACTGGAAACATGGTTAGAAAAGAAGGGATGGGGAAGGATCGAGAGCAAACTGCCGAAGGGATACAAGTGATATAGACAAGATGCAGATAGGAAAAACAGGAAGGGAAGAGCAATAGCAGGCATATTAGTGGGGGTGAAGAAGAACTTGGTGGTGAAAGAGTTGATATCGGTAGCGGAAGGAGTGATAAAATTGAAAGTGAGAATGGAATACGAGGTGTGGAGATTGGCAGGAATCTACGCGTTAGGAGATGTGGAAGAGAAAGTGGAACGAATAAAGGATTGGATGGAGATAGGAGAAAAGGAGGAAAAAGGAATAATTGGAGGAGATCTAAATGCAAGGACGAGGGAACTGGGAGGAAGGACATAGGGAGAAGATGAGGCAGAACAGGCAGGAAAAAGGAAGTCAAAGAATAAGAAAGTGAACGCGGAAGCTGTTAAAGGCGATAGAGGAGGCGGGATGGTTTATTGTAAATGGAAACATAGAGGGAAACAAGGGAGGAGAATGCATCTATGCGGGGCGAGAGGAGAGGCAGTGATTGACTATGTATCAACAGATGAAGGGGAAAAGGAGGGAATAAAAAGGATGGAAATAGGAGAGAGAGTAGACTCGGATCACTTTCCACTGATTGTGAGCATCAGAGGAAAGGGGGAACGGGAGGGAAAAAATAAAGGGAAAGAAAAGAAAAGATAGAGAAAAGATTGAACAACGGAAGGTGTGGTGAAATTTAGGGGAAGATTAGGAGGAATGGGGAGAAAAGGAAGAAGCACGGAGGAAATGATAGAACAGGATATAGAAAAAATAAGAGAGACGTTAGAGGCAGGGGAGCAGGAGGGAGGAAGGAAGAGGACTGGATGGTGGTATGAAGAATGTAGGGAAAAGAAAACACAGGTGAGAAGGAAGCTGAGAAGCTGGAGAAAAGGAAGTAGGGAGGAATACGCAAGAACAAGAAAAAAATACAAGGAGCTATGTGAGGAGTGGAATGAAGTGGAAAGAAAGGATTATGAGAAGAAAGTGGAAGGTGGAAGAAGGAGGCAGAGGAGGCTAGATTAGAAAGAGATGTATGGAGAATGGTGAACAGAGGAAGAAGAAGAAGGGAGAGGATAGGAGAGAATATTACAATGGAAGAGTGGGGGAGATATTTTACGGAATTAATGGGTGAGGCAGAATGGAGGGTAATGATGGGAGGCAGTGAGAACGATGAGACAAGGGGAGAAAGATGGAGATGGGATTAGAAAGGAGGAGATAACGAAAGGAGACTAAAAGATGGAAAAGCGGTAGGAACAGAGGAAATACCGAGATTTGGAAATACGGAGGAGGAGAGCTAGAGAACTTGGTATGGGAAGTGTGTAATGGAGCATGCAAAGGTGAATGATGGCCAAGAAGCCATGAGGAAGGGTTGATTGTGTCAGTTAAGAAGAAAGGGGAGGAGAAAATAGTGCCTGAGTACAGAGGAGTTACAATAACGGGTACTTTATATAAAATATAAGCGTAGTAGCGGAAAGATTGGTGACAGAGATGGAAAGAAAGAAGATACTAAGTAAGGGACAGACAGGCTTTAGCAAAAAACTAGAGACAATATCTTTACGCTGAACTATATAATAATAACTATATAATATATAAGTATACGAGGGTAAAGAGAAAGAATTGCACTATTTGTCGATCTAAAGGCGGCTTTCGACTCGGTAGACCGGGTGAAGTTATAGAGAAAAGAGGAATAAGCGAAAGTATAATTAAGAGAGTGAAGAGGATATATACGGAAATAAAAAGCAGAGTAAGAGCAGGCAGTGAGACAGGAGAATGCTTCTGGACAGCGAGGGGAGTGAAACAGGGATGTCCACTAAGTCTGCATCTATTCAATATATTTCTGTCGGATTTAGAGGAAAAATTGGAAAAGGGATGGTGGGGGGGGGGGGTGACGATTGGCAAAGAAAGGATTTACTGCCTTTCGTACGCGAATGATATTGTACTGTTAGCGGAGGGGGAGGGAGAGATGAGGAAGCTGATCAAAAGATTATGTAAGTACCTAAATTAAAAGAAGCTATGTTTGAATGAGGAAAGGACGAAAATAATGAGGTTTAAAGTGGGAAGAGGAAAAATAAGTAGAGTGGAGTGGAAATGGAGAGGAAAGGAGTTGGAAGAAGTGAAAGAGTTCAAATATTTGGAATATAAACTGATAAGGAATGGGAGCCAAGAAGCACAGATAAGAAAAAGGGTGAAAAAGGCAGCAACGATTATAAGAGCGGTATGGGGAATCGGAATGAAACTCTTTGGGAAAAACTGTGAAAGGAGGGTATGGCTATTCGACAGACTGGTATGGACAGTGCTGAGCTATGGAGCCGAGATATAGGGATGGAAGGAGAGGGCTTGGTGGAAAGGATCCAGGAAAGGTACTTGAGATGGGCGCTGGGTAGGGTAGGAAGAAAATGGCGAGGGGCGAATAGGGCAAAGAAAAGTGCAAAGTGATAATAGTACAAGGAATGAGGCCAAAGATAGGGTGAGGGGAAGGAAAGGGGAATAATTAGTTATAAGAGCGGGCTTAATGGAATATATAGTAGGATGTTAGCTATGGTAATGTTTATGATGTAATTAAGTAGTGGTTATTATATTATTATTATATTCGATATTAGGGAATGATATGTGAGTGGAGGTTATATGATGCTAGGCTAGTGAATGATTATTGTATTTATTTCTAAGAAGAATGTATGGAGGTGGAGAAGGAGCGGAAATTGTAATCCTAAGGGAAAACAATATAGACCTATCTATCTGTCTATCTATTTGCTACCGAATTGGTGAAAAGCAGACTGTTGCAAGAAGATGTCAAATCGCAACTCCAGAACAGAACAATGGACAAATCGTCAGATGTAGCATTTGTGTCTGAATGCGAACATAATCATTACAATAAAAAGAAACTACATTTTCAGAAAAAAGAGGTCAAATGTTACGGGTGTGGAAAAAAAGGCCGTATTAAACCAAATTGCAAAAAATCTCAAACAGGAAGTTCGGAAAAGAATTCAAATTTCCAAAAGGATCACCGAGATAAATGGGGTATATTAGCTGCTCTCATGGCTGACATAAAAAATAATGCATGGTACATCGACTCCGGTGCTACTTGACCACATGACTCCAGATAATACGTGGATAAAAAATTACAATCAGGTATCGAAACAAAATATAATAGTCGCGGACAATCAAATTCACCAAGCGATGGGAAATGAAGACGTATTTGTAAATCTTCATTCTCAAACTAGAACGATTTCAAACGTCTTACATATTCCTAATTTAAATGCTAAATCTATTATCTGCTAGTAAACTAGCAAGTAAAGGTTTTATATTAGTCTTTAACGAAACGAAATGTAATCTTTATTCATCCGTAAAGATAATTTTTATGCTAAAGGAAGTGTAGTAGCAACAGCGACAAATGGACTTTATAAACTCGACGTTGCTACTCGATTTGCTACTGAAATTGACTACAAGGAGTCAACTATGAAGCTCTGCATAGTTTGCATTAAGGGTAAGCAGTCTAAATTAGTGGTGTTGCAAGGTAAAGAACCAATGATGTTTTGGAAATTGTGCATGCTGATGTGTGGTTGTTCTCGAAAAACCAAACTGGGATGATGAGGTTCTTAATCAAAGTATAAGTGAAGAGCAAAGTTTAAGAGAATGCGACGAATACGTACAAAGATAATATTCAACAAGTTTTGAAAGACTGTACAGCTGTATAGTTGTGCGTGAGACGTCCTGAAAATTCCATATCATTCTTGAGAGAATACTTTCAAAAACTGGGACGGGTGACTGCCAGTGAAACATTAGCAACTGAAAGAGGAATGAGAGCAGACAAAGTTGAGTCAACCGTGGAGGATTTACAATTGAAGCCCGCAGATGCTGATTTTGCAAATGATATTGAAGATCGCAAATCTTACAGCGGATATGTATTCCTGTTAGGCAAAGGTGCGGTGACCTGGGGCGAGTAAAAAACAATCTTCTGTAGCACTTTTCACCAGTGAGCTTGAGTATGTTGCTCTTTTTGAAGTGAGAAAGGAAGAAAAATTTCTGAATAGTTTACTGCTCGAGATCACAAGTGAAAACACACCTATAACTCTTTACAATGACAATCAATCTGCACTTGTCTGGGCGAAAGAACAGATACCGTACAACCGCACAAAACATATCGACATAAGAAACCAGATGTCAGAGAAAAGACATTTTCTCCGACAAAAAGTTAGGAGAATTTACAACTCACGTGTCGCCTACGTTATTGAATTGCGAAGGCCAAGTTTAGTTTTTTACAGTGCGTAAAACGTCTGAACGTTTAGCTTTAGAAATTCGGTCACAATAGCATTTCTGCGAAGCGTCGTAAACACTTGGATTTTTAAGGGCCACCCAGATCAGCATCTGAAAAACACTTGGAGAAAGTAAGTGAGGCCCAGAGGAAACCCTGCTACACCGCCATAATTTAGGGAAATCGGTCCCGGCGAAATTGCAGCCCCACTCTCAGAGAAAACGCGTCACGAATGCAAGGAGTAGGCGGTGCAATTTCATGACAACCCAATTGGGTAAAACTCAAAAACGAATCGGCCAATTAGGAATGTCTGAGACGAGAACCGAGTAGCGAAGAAAGCAGCGAGCGCACAGAAGAAGGATTGATATATAGATATAGATAGAGTAGACAATCAGAAGAGATTGGTAGATATACCGTCATACGAAAAGATATACCCACGACGTGAACATCGATCGTCATCTACATGTTCACCACGTCTTCCGAGTTATCGCGTCCCCATGTAACTCAGTCAAATAAACTTAGTTAACCATGAACAAGAGTCTACTACAATCTATCACCTCGCACTATCCCGCAAAAAAAATCCCCAAAAGCTAGTATATCGTATTTCGTCAGAACTTAAATATCTGGAAAAATTTTCTGAAGTCTCAGAAAATTGATCTATCATTAAATCTACAAATTGATATATCATAAATCAAATGAAATGAAACTGAAGAATCAAATACACTGAAGAGTAAACTTTTTTCGGGGTTGTCACCGGCTCATGACGCTCCATGACATTTCTAGAAAATTTCGACTAATTTTTGAAAATGATTATCTTAATTCGTCATTTCAGCTTGTGCTGAGCCTCCCACTCGGGAGACTTTCCCTTTGGTAATAAACATTTTTGATTTTCTCCCTAATAATAAAATATTCTTTCTCCAACGGAACTCTTGAACTCGATTGTGAATTCAAATTTAAACAACTCTGAATTCAAGCTTCTTAGCTTAACTTGTCCGATACCGTATCGTTTGCCAACGTGCATATGTGTCGCAGGAGCTGTGGTGGAGTTCGATCTCCGATCTCCGTATTAAACATTATGTATTCGTATCAAATATATATTCGTATTGAAATTATTTTTTATATTCGAGAAAAATAAGAAGATAGAATATTATATTGAATATTCGTATAGAATTAAGAATAGAAATAAGAAAATTCTAATCTTTTCCTCTATGCATAATCAATAGCGTCGAAAGTAAGATAAGATTTGTAAGAGCACCGAATAATCGTTACAAACTCACCTTAAGCACATCCACTTACACAAACTAACTAGCCAACACAAACTATCTCCACTTAATTCTTTTTAACAAAGAGAAACAAAGACATCACCTAAAAATGAGCCACATCCTTTCTTATTCTAATTCTCACTCCAGAAACAATTACAATAAGAATCAATACAAATAGGTCTTGCGTTGACAAGGAAAACACTTTATGCTTAAAATTTTCTTGTATACCGAAGTTCTTTGTCAATTCACCAAGTCTGGTCTAGATTCTTTCTATTTCTTAATTATCTATACTTAATTATCAAGTCAAGAGTTCTCTAGTCAAGTGACACTCGAGCAAGCGGTCGATTTGAGTTGTTTTTCACCCGTTCTATTCTATTTTAATTCCAATTCATTATTATTTCTATGTCCAAAGCGTTACTATTTCTTATATTATTCGTCGTCGTTGCCAAACAATTCCTTACCTGTAGAGATTACATTACATTCTATGGATTTAACGAGTATATACTAGTTCAAATTGTGCGCACCACACAGTGGACTGTAGTACATACAAGTGATAACTACATCATTAACTAACCGAATCGCTACTTTACATATACCTGTTCTTACCGTAACCGGTTACTTATACTACATGTGGTAGCCGTTACGGCTACAAATAAACTTATTTCTTTTTAAAAAAAAATGCAGAATTTCAATTTATTGCAAGAAATGTACAGCTTAATTTTTAAATAACAACAAAATAATCATGTATTTTTTCATATTTAATATAAACAGGATATGATAGGAATACAGTTTATTTCATTTAAAGATAAATGAAGAATTTTGGTTAGAGAGTGGAGGTGACAGGTCACGTTTGTGGAGTGAGAAAAGAAATAGAATTAGCGATAGAAAATCCAATCCGAAAATAAAAAAGAAGATGTGGAAAGGAAAAGTAGGGAGCAAAAGGATAACTAAAAGGTGCAGACAAAGGGAAAACAGACCGAAAAGACAAGAAAGAGTAAAAAGACCAAAGAGAAAGAAGTTAGAATGGCAACAAGAGCAAGCAAAAACAAAAGAACGATGGAAAAATTTATGGTCGGTGAAGCAAGGAAGCAAGGCAGTGACGTTTGGTGAAAGTATGAGTGAAGGAGACAGGGTAAGGAAAGAAAAGATTAGTGCCAAGGAGAAAACATGGGAGGATATAATGGAAAAAGTGATGCAGAAATATGTAGAAGAGATAGCGAAGTAGAGAGTAGAGATAAAAGAGGAGAGAGAGACGGAAAGAAGAAAGAAAGAAGGAAGAAAGTAGAAAAGAGAAAGAAGAAGAATGGGAGAAAGAAAGAAAACAACTAGAAAGAAGAATGAGCAGAAAGAGGAGCAGAAAGAGGAAAGGAAGGAAAGGGAAAGCAGGAAAAGAAATATAACGATAAGGGGAGCGAAATGAGGGGAGAAAGAAACAACGAAAGAGGTAAAAGATTTTATAAAGAAAAATTTAAAAGCGAACGTAGAAATAGAAGCGGCATGGAAGAGAGGATATAAGAGAGATGGAGAAATAGTGTTGGCAAAGCTGACAGGCTGGAAAGACAAAAAAGAAGTAATGACAAAACAGAAGAATCTAAAAACCGGAGTTTACATAGAGGATGATCTGACAAAAAAGAAAAGGGAAATACAAAGCAGGCTAAGACAGATAGTAAGAGAGAAAAGGAAAGAGGGAGAAAAGGCGACAGCTGGATATATGAAAATGTGTGGAACAAAAATGGTATAAATGGAATGAGTGGGAGGAATGCCTGGAAGGAGAAGAAAGGGCGAGAGAGAACTGAGATGAGACAGGGTGTTCTGTGCTGTTCTAGAATGTGAGAAGATTGGGTAAAAAAGAGAAAGACTTCTGGCAATTTATAGAGAAATTCGACTATGGAATAGGACTATCTGAAACGTGGGTGGAAGAAAAGACATGGGAAAGGATGAAGAAAAGACTACCGAAAGGTTACACATGGGAATGCCAGAATGCACAGAGAGAAAAGATAAAAGGAACAGCGAGTGGAGGGATTATAATCGGAGTGAAAGAGGAAATAGAGGAGGAAAAGAATGAAGTGAAAAGAATAAGCGGAGCAATGGGGAAGAGGATAAGACTGGGAACAGACACATGGCTGATTTGGACAGTTTATTGTAAGGGGAAAATAAAAGAACAAATATATTTGAAACAGGAAGAAAAGGGAAGAATTAAAATGATGATAGAAGGGGACTTCAATGCAAGAACGGGAGAGAAGGGTGGAATGTACGACGGTAAAGAGGAAAGAAGAGTATCAAGAGACAAGAGAAGCAATAGAGAGGGGGAACTGATAAGGGCAGCTGATAAGGGCAATAGAGGAGAATGGATGGTACACATTTAACGGAAACGTTAAGGGAGATGAAAAAGGAGAGTACACATTCGTGGGCAGCACGGGGCACACGGTAGTCGATTACACTATAGTAAATACAGAAGGAATAGAAGAGTTCAGAGTTTTAGAAAGAATAGAATCAGATCATATGCCACTATATAGCAAATTAGGATACAAGATAAAAAAACGAAAAGGGAAGGAGGGAAAGGAAGTGAAAGAAAGAATAAAATAGAATGAGGAAAGCATAAGAAAATACGAGGAGATAACAAGCAGGAAGGAATACAAACAAGAATCTGTGGAAGAAAGATGGAGAGAAATAAAAGAGGCGGTCCATAATCATGGAGGAAACGAAACTGAAGATTAGATTGGCAAAAAGAGCAGTAGAGTATGAAGGAAGGATAGAAAGAGAAAGAGAGAGAGGAATAGTAAAAGAATGCATAAAAGAAAAGAAAGCAGGAAAAGGGAACCAAGAAAGAATAAGGGAAAGGCAAGATCACCTCAAAACGTGTGGTTTTAGCCAGATAGGAGTAGAACAATTGTGGAGAGAAGAGAGACCAGCGGGGAAAATACTAGGGAAAAGAGAAGCGGAAATGCAAAGACAAAGACAGTGGAATAGAATTCAGAAGACAAAATACAATTGGAAGTATAAGTATCTGGTAAAAAGAGAATTACCAAAATACCTGAAGGAGAGAAGGAAAAATGGAGAGCAGAAGGTGATAGCCAGAGCAAGATGCGGTACCCTAGAAAATGGAAGTAAATTTTGGGCGAGAGAAGAAGAACGGAAATGTCAACTATGCGAGGATGGGGAGGGAACATTAGAGAATTGGAGAGACTGTAGAGAGATGGAGATAACATATGCAAGTCTGGAAGAGATATTGAATGAAGAAGGCGGGAAAGAAGCGGTAAAATGGCTTAGGCAAATAGAAAGGAAAAAGAAAGATAGAGAGATACAAGGAGAAGAGAAAGAAGAGATAAGACAGGTCTAAAAGAGCAACAAATAAACATGAAATAAAATGAAAAAATTAGATTAAGATATTCAGTAGACAAAAGAATAGCATAGTTAAGATAAATATAAGTATAGGATAAAGCAAAATAGGATACAAGATATTATGTAAATATTATAATATCTTGATATATTTTGTCTAGTTGTTTCTTTACAAAGAACTCACGCAGTGATACTGGCCAAATCAAGGATATTGAAAAAAACTTGGACATGCCATCTATATAAGATTTTAATATGCATAATATGAATATATATATATATATATATATATATATATATATATATATATATATATATATATATGTATATAAATTTTTATGTATAATTATATAAATTGCAATTATTTAATCAGCTTTTTTATTTTGCTTTGTTTATAGAGGTGTATTGACTTCAGTGATTATAAAAATTTATCCAGATTTGAATTAATAGAACTATATAAACGGGTGGCTTTACCACTGCCTCAGAGACAATCTGAGAGCATTCAAAATTCAGATAAAAAACAACATAATGAAGGAACTAATCATGTTGACGAATTACATAGAGATTCTATCTTAATGTAAATGAAGATATTTACCTTGAATTTATTTAATACAAAATTGTGTCTGTTTTTGTATTGTACATCTTACTAAAATAATTACATCAATTTTTTACAGGAATGGTACAAGTACAAAAACAGATATAAATGGAACAACAAAAATAGCAGAGTCTTTTTATGTTAGATCAAAATCCCCTGCGAATGAACTTAAACAAACGTCAAAAAAAATATGTTTAGATAATTCAAATAATTTTACACAATCTAATGGTATTGACAAACGTATTAATGACGAAAAGCACGATGTATGTATGTCTTTTAAGTATTCAATTGCTTATAATCAAGATCCATTTATATTATTATGTATGTTATGTTTGTAAATATATGCCTCATTCATGATTAATATGAATTGAAAAAGTCAGAGGATTAAAAAATAAGGAACATGAATGATGTTTATTTAAACATCGAATAAAAATTTTCATATATTTTAGGATGCTCCATCAAGGAAGAGACAAAAGATTACATGGCCATAATATTATAGCATATTAAGTGTACATGGTATATAAAAGCTATTTTTTTGAAACTGAATGTTTATTTATGACGTTACCCGTTAAAGTGGGATGTGTAGATTTCTATGAAATTTATACTAAATAACATTGTCAATAAGAATTTTTAAGGTAAATTTACAACATGTGAATTAATTTTAGTAATTACGTTCATTGAATTATTAGTTAACAATGTTCAATTATTAATGATAAATGTATTTGTATCATTGTATAAAAATAAGGCTGCTAAAATAGTTTGAATATTTTAATAATATTTAAATTATTTATATTTTCATAATGTAAAGAATATTTTATATCTTTTTTAATTTTATTTGAATTAGGAATAAAGTAGAGTATTATTTAATTCGTATTTAATATTTTACTCAATCAAAATTAACATAATGAATATATTAACATGTATTAACATAATATATTTTATATGTATTTTATATGTACCACATTACATATTACAGTATAAATATTTGTCTTCAATTAGATGTTGAAATATAATTGAATTTTAAAAACATTGATAAGGATGAATAAAAACATAGAGTATAATGAGTGTTTGATAAATTCATTATGCAGTTTAAAATGACATTTTTGCGTAGTATGAAACTATCATTGTCAATAAAATTGTAAAATCTCAGCGTAGATCCCATCTGTAGATTTAATCATCGGTTCCAGATACCTGTAGTTCTCAATAAAGCTATTTTATGATACTCCTTGTTTACCCTTTGACTTTCAATTACTTTCAAGATATTCTCAACTTATATTTAAGAGAACATTTTGAATAACTAAGAGAGATCAGAAAGACAAGAGAAGGGAGATACGAGCATTCCAAAGCGGATCAGTCTGGTTGTTTAGTATTCTTCGCACCATGTGCTCGTATGACGGAAACGTTACACTTACTACTGTGACTAAAACTATACGAGATTACGCAACGGTGAAAGCACAACAGTTTTAAGCCGGAAGAATTATTGTCCGAATTGTTCTTTTTTCGTTTCATCTTCTTCAATGAAGGATAAGTATATTGCGATATTATATTAAATGAATTCCAAAGATGTTATAGATAAGATAGGTGCAAGATATAATTTAAGCTAATTAATATACTTCATTGATGGATAGAAGATGAGAGTTACATATTGAAAGTTATAATCTAATTAAATAAATCTGTGTTGAAAATTATGTAAAAATGAACGTTCGTGACACAATAAATTTGTTTACAACAGCTACAGGAACAACAGTTTCCAATATCAGATTTCAGTTGATTGAGGAAAGACGAAAATTAACGCTGAAATGTCAAAAGATATACAATGTGCAGCTATTGAAGAATGAAAAACGAGAGCGAAACTTTTGCTACCGTATCGGAAGCGTTGTCACGTACGCAATGCATTGAGAACTACGATGAGCATCGATTCACGTACGCTTACAAATTGACCACCCCGTACACCTATAAATACGTTTGTCACTGGAAACCAAACAGTCAGTTTCCTCCTTGACTTTCGTTCAATCGTAGGATTATCCAATATACCAATCGACATGGCTATTAAGGTGAGAAAATGATTGTTAATTTGATTGATTTGTTTTATTAATTCACCCTGCCCTATTAATTGAATTATTGGGTTGTTGATTATTTCTGGATACATAGAATACAATATGTAGTTTTTAGAATTTAAAAAAAAAAGAAAATACTAAAACTATATTAAATAATTTATAAATAACGTACTCGTGCACTTGTTAATAGAAAAAGACTCAAAACTCAGCACATAACTATAGTTCATACGTTTCTAGTGAAATTTTCATGTATGATGTACATATGTATGTTCTAAATCTAATAAGAAATTATTAAAAAATTGTACATTCGTTTCCCTTTTTTTTTTTTTAAATATTATCACTGTAACTTAATTTATACTTAATTTTATTACTATAAATTATTAATTTTATATTCATAATATATTATGCATATTGTAATTTAATCTCAAGTTTCATTTTTACCATTTGATTTGTTAAATATCTCTTTGTAGCAAGCAATTATCGTATTGGCGATTGGTGTATTCGCAACGTGCAAGGGAGCAGCAGTTCCTCTGCCAGCAGTTCCTCTACCAGCGATACCATTAGCCAAAGTTGCGCCAGCGCTTAACTACGATCCTCATCCGCAATACACTTACGCCTATGACGTCCAAGATAGTCTGACTGGCGACTCGAAAAGTCAACAAGAAACCAGGAATGGCGATATAGTCAGCGGTAGCTACAGTTTCATTGAAGCTGATGGCACTAGGAGGATCGTCGAGTACACGGCGGACCCTGTGAACGGGTTCAACGCGGTTGTTCACAGAGAACCTGTGGCTGTCATTAAACCAGTGGCTGTCGCGAAGGTTGCCCCGGTAGTTTTTCATCCTTAAAAAAATTCAGCTCATTATAATTTATACCTCGTAGAAGAGGATGGATAAGACCAGTCCTAATGATACATGGAACTTGCTAACGTTATCAGAATGAATTAATAGAACATTAAGTTGGTATCAACACGACAGGAAATGCACATTCAAAATGAAATGTACATAATATTCCTGATCAATGACATGATTTTTATGATATGTTTTTATGTATCACTCGAGCCACGAATTGCTCAACACTTGCTTATACTATAGAGAAGAGATTGCGTTCGCCTTTTTCTACCGCTTTTTTATGTAGCTAGTCATATTACACTGTATATACTGCAATCATTTTATAGTAAAGTGTTTTTTAAGATACACGTTTATCATTATGTAATCATTGGCATTCCTATGATCCCTATAATACCTGTTTCAATTTTTTGACATTAGTGAAGGTTGAGATTTGTATTTTCCTCTGGATTGTTTGCATTCGTTGACAAATTATATTTCTATGTAGTTAAATAAATGTCTTCGTGTAAAATTAGAAAAATCTTTTCTGACGATCGGAAAAGATTAGAAAGATTAGGAGGTCTTTTTTTGAAGTTGTGAGGTCATTTCTTTTCAACTTACTTTTTGTTTAATACTCGAAGCTTGACAGCACGGTAAAAAGCTTGTTAATCATGGGAGAAATTGTTAATTTGTAAATTACGGTGACTTTATGATTGTACGACAATCAGTATGACTTCTTTCTATTTCAGAATATAAAGTCTCCGCTTTTTCATGTTTAGATCAAATCTTCTCGAAGGTATTTTCATATCTAGAAATGGGCAAGGAAAAGCAATAATTCTTCGTCAGAAAAAAAAACGCCGATAATTTCTACGGTGCGATTCTAATTCGTTTAATACTTAATCTTGAAGGCAGAAGACTCTTCTTCGCTTTGAAAGTTGTGGTTGTGGTTCCATTGATCTTCAAATGAAAATTGAGCCAACTCAAAAAAATTTTCATTCCAAAAGCAAGCCTACACAGATTGTTGCACGACTATTTTGCACAAAGCAGTTCAAAGAAATTTTCAACCAAGATTTAATTAACTTTATTTACTTACCAAGATCTTATTTCATTTATGTACCAAGATCTTATTTATTTTATCTTTTAACTCTGCTGTCAATTCTGTTTATCTGAGTTTTATCGCGTTTCATAATAAACGTAGGTATGACAATAACACATCGACGACAAATAACAATTGCCGCAACTCCTCCACAATGATTTATTTCGAGAGAAAGTTCGACGAATTGTGGATTACTCATTGTTCCTCATAAATGGCCTTTTTTACAAATTTAAGGAGGAATAAGCAACATCCTGAATGCTTCGCTTTTACGTCATCTGTATATGTACATTAGGCACAAAAATATCCAAAATACTTACTGCGTTACTCGTAAGTTACCTTTCTCCGAATCGTGTGAGAAAAGAATGATCTAACATCGTTCCAAATGTTCGTGATGATCGATCATGTGAAACCAGAGACATTGAGCAAGATAAGAAGAGGCACGATGAATAGAATTCACTGCCTTTCGTAATTTTCGTCGAACAACCTCGAATGACTTTCCTCGATGTATCAGCATACAAATGACACGGCCGCTCACACTTTTGTCTTCACTTAAAATTCAGCAATCGTGTGTGAAATTTTAAAGCTCGACTGGCACATATTCCGGAGAACAGCCGGTATATTAAAAAAAGTCAATCGATGATTATTATAACTGAAGATTTCATACTGAAGATTTCCCAAAAGCACGCGTCGCACTGCAATTCTCAAAATATAAATAAACAGTCTGAAAGAAATTGACGAGAAATTTTAATAAAAGGACAATTATAATTATGACGAGAAGAATAATAATAATTTAGACGATAAAGATACAATGGCGAAGAAGATACAATGGCGTTCCTCTCTGTGTTCTTCTATCTGGCGGATTGTCCTTCCGCAATCAGACTTTATAAATCATGAACCCAATTCAATTTGCAACCCTTTCCAATCCAATATTTGTACTTTGATTAAACTCTCGTGTTCTGTAAAATGAAATTCCATTAAAAAGAATTATAATATATAGATATATGCTTATATTATATATATATATATTTTATTAATTATATATATATATATCATATATTTATATAATATTATATATTATTATGCTTATACTATATTACATATTTATATTATTATAATATTATATATTACATATTTATTAATTATATATATATATATGATTATATTACATATTTAAATGTTAAAAAATCTTGCTTATATCATATATTTATATAATATTATATATTATTATGCTTATACTATATTACATATTTATATTATTATAATATTATATATTATATATTTATTAATTATATATATATATATATATATATGATTATATTACATATTTAAATGTTAAAAAACCTTGAACCCAATTTAATTTGCAGCCCTTTCCATTCCAATATTTGTACTTTAATTAAACTCTCGTGTTCTATAAAACGAAATTCCATTAAAAAGAATTATATATATATATATATAATGTTTATTAATTAATATTAATATATATATGCTTATACTATATATTTATATAATATTATATATTATTATGCTTATATTATATTACATATTTATATATATTTATTAATTATATATATATATTTGCTCATATTATATGTTTAATTATATTATAATTAATATTAATTTTATCGACCTCCATCAGTGATTATAAAAATTTATCCAGATTTGAATTAATAAAACTTATAAACGGGTGCCTTTGCTATTGCCTCTCAGAGACAATCTGAGATCAGCAGTTAAGTGTTAATTATATATTATATTTTATATATTTAATATAATTGTAACATATAATTTATTATTAAATATATAAACAATAATATTATTTTCAAATTTATAAACAATAATATTATTACTTTCAATGTATAATAAATAATTTAATAATTTATAAATTGATATATTAGCATATTAAACTAAATATATTAAATAACTTATATATTCAATTATAAATAATTATACTATTTATATAGTATTTATAGTATATTTATATAGCATTTAATATATAATCATGTTATAAATACATAAAAGACATTAATATCATGTCCACATATGTATATGAATATATCCAAATTCTATGATTTTATGAAATTTCAAGAAACCGGAGCAGTTAAAACATCATAATAAATCGCGACACGAGCTTGGAACTTGGCTCGAGGCGACCGCGCAGAAAGTAGCCGGTTGCCACAGTGTTAAGAAACCCTTTTGACTCCCTCTTGCGCGTTCTTAGCCAGAGGTGTCGCGGCGCGACGTAAATGCTAATAGATAAACGATCGCGTAACATCGGTACACTTTTTTGAAGTGCGTGCACCTTTCGTCAAGAAGAAGAAGAAGAAGAAGAAAAAGAAGAAGAAGAAGAAGAGGAGGAGGAGGAGGTGTTCACTGTTTGAGTTCGCGGTTTCGTCGTCGCTTCGACCTCGAAGGCCGCTCCGTATCTTCGACTATATTGGCATACAGGTCGCGTGTACACGCCGCGACGATATGAAGAAACATAAGCGCGGCGCATACTTATCCGCTCGTGATTGTACGTACGTTCATATGTATGTATGTATGTATGTATGTATGTACGTATGTATGTACGTCGCAACGTTTATGAGGAGGTCATCGGATGGCAAAAGAAACAGAGAGAAAGAGAGAGAGAGTACAATAGGCAAAAGAAGGAGAGATCAAAGTGGGGGCGGTGTGCATGCGTGTCGAGGTGGCTCGAGTTTGGGTGCAAGGAATAGCTCGGGTTATTGTTTGGCGGATGACACGAAAACACCGACGGTCATCACGGCGTATAAAAGTACGACGAATCTTACCCCGAGGCATCAGTCCTCTGGCGATCCTCTTGCAAACAAACATGGCTGGAAAGGTAAGGAGGCACGAATCGAATGTTGCCACGAGGCCAACAAATACAATCCATCAATCCCCTTCTCGTTGATCGTACATTCACACCTCTGAATTTAGAATATTCATATATATACATTGCATTTCTTCTTTTCCTTTTCTCTTAGCTACGCTACTCTCTTTCGAGCCACGATTTTCAAAGAGCGAAAGATCGGAGCGTATCTTCGTCCGGGGGTTGAATAACATAACGATAGTCAAATTTTAACTTTCCACAATAATGATAATGTAATAATAAGTGAGCTACTAGAAAGTGAGAAACTGCTGATTTGTTAACAACCTGTTGCAATACACCATGATAAGGAACGAAATGCGTGTCTGATACCTATACAATATATATCCAGTATATCTAATACTATTAGATGTGTTTAATAATAGTTTTAATAATAATATAATTATATAGTAATCATTATGATAATAAATAATAGTAATAATAATTATAATAGTATATTTATAATTATTGTAATTATAATATACTAAGTAAGTATGCTACTTAAGTATACTACTAAGTAAGTATGCTACTTAAGTATATTACTAAGTAAGTATGCTACTTAAGTATACTACTAAGTAAGTATGCTGCTTAAGTATACTACTACTAAGTAAATATACTAAGTGAGTATACTACTAAGTGAGTATACTATTGAGTGAATATACTACTAAGTGAGTATACTATTGAGTGAATATACTACTAAGTGAGTAAACTACTAAGTGAATATACTACTAAGTGAGTATATTACTACGTGAGTATACTACTAAGTGAATATACTACTGAGTGAGTATACTACTAAGTGAGTATACTACTAAGTAAGTATACTACTAAGTGAGTATACTTACTAAGTGAGTATACTACTAAGTAAGTATACTACTAAGTGAGTATACTACTAAGTAAGTATACTACTAAGTGAGTATACTACTGAGTGAATATACTACTAAGTGAGTATACTACTAAGTGAGTATACTACTAAGTAAGTATACTACTAAGTGAGTATACTACTAAGTAAGTATACTACTAAGTGAGTATACTACTGAGTGAATATACTACTAAGTGAGTATACTACTAAGTGAGTATACTACTAAGTAAGTATACTACTAAGTGAGTATACTACTAAGTAAGTATACTACTAAGTGAGTATACTACTAAGTGAGTGTATTACTGAGTGAGTATACCACTAAGTAAGTATACTACTAAGTGAGTATACTACTAAGTGAGTATACTACTAAGTGAGTATACTACTAAGTGAGTGTATTACTGAGTATACTACTAAGTAAGTATACTACTAAGTGAGTATACCACTAAGTAAGTATACTACTAAGTGAGTATACTACTAAGTGAGTATACTACTAAGTGAGTATACTACTAAGTGAGTGTATTACTGAGTATACTACTAAGTAAGTATACTACTAAGTGAGTATACCACTAAGTAAGTATACTACTAAGTGAGTATACTACTAAGTGAGTATACTACTAAGTGAGTATACTACTAAGTGAGTGTATTACTATACTAACTAAGTGAGTAATAACAATATAATACAATAACAATATAGTAACAATACTATAATATATTTAATAACACGTTGCAATACATTTTTAAATCTCAGCTCATCATACTCATAAGCGTGGCGGCGCTCTCGAAGGGAGCGGTGGTCCCGGTGGCGTTGCCAGCGGCATTGCCAGCGGCAAAGCTCGAGGAACTGGACGCGTCCCCTCAGTACAGCTTCGCGTACGACGTTCAGGACGCGTTGACCGGCGACTCGAAGGCCCAATACGAGACGAGGAACGGCGATCTGGTGCAGGGTAGCTACAGCCTGATCGAGGCGGACGGTACTCGACGCATCGTCGAGTACACGGCGGATCCAATAAACGGGTTCAACGCGGTGGTCAGCCGAGAGCCAGCTACCGCCGTGGCCGCCATTGCCGCTCCGCTGGTACCGTACGCACCTGCCATTGCACCTCCAGTGGCAGCAGCAGCAGCAGCAGCAGCAGCACCTGCACCAGCGCCAGCGATCCCATCCACCGGCCCGGACTCCGACGTCGAGGTCGTCGAGGCTAGGTCCGGCCCACTGGTCGCAGCAGGCGCGATCCCTCGCGAGGAACAGCTCCGACGGCAGCAGGAGCAGCAGCTGCAACAGCTGAGACAGCTGGAGAGGCAGCAACAGCAGCAGCTTCAACAGCTTCAACAGCAGTCCAGGCAGCAGCAGCAAAGGATAACGCAGCAGCGGCGAGGAAACGAGCAAGAGGAGAGGCAGCAACAGCAGCAGAGACAATCCCAGGAGCAACCACCACTTTCGCTTGGTCAGGGGGCGCCGGTGAAAGCTCTCGCCTCTCCGGTACAGTTGGCTGCGCAACCAGCGAGATTGGTCGCGGCCAAACCTCTCGCCAGCTACGCGGCTTATCCTGGCGCGTACGCTTACACCGCCGCGTACACGTCGCCGTTAGCCTACGCTGCACCCCTCGGCGGACTCACTTACGCTCCTGCCACCGCGCTTCTCTAAAGCGACAATCGTCACCCTCTGCCCGTGAGATCTCGTTTTGTCACCCTACGACTAACTTGAGCCGAGTCGAAATAAAAACAAGTGTAAATTGTTTGCAGCCAATTGTTTCTCAGTCCAGTTTGTCCCCGATTCCTTCCGTTTTCTCAAGTCGTGTGCGACTAGCTGGCGATGATTCTTTGAATGCTCACTGAAACGAGAAGTGCAACAGTCTGATATCGATCGATTTAAATTGATGAATTTTTTTAAGCATCTTACCTGGAAGATCAAACTTACTGCTCGTACGACGTATGGACTGAATGTTCGATAAATCATACTGTAAAAAAAAAATGAATCATTGAAACGTTAGTTACATTGCAACTAAATTACAGAGTGACTAGTGAAATACTGAAGGATGTTACACCGAGAAAAATCCATTGATTTGACGTTTCCGAATAAAGTAGCAAAAGAATTGAAAGGACACGTGTTTGTAAAAGTTATTTTTGTTTTATATCGTTCAGCCTTTCGGTGGCCATCCTGCACGAGACACACGATTTTAAGGAATATTGTGAGAGAAACTTTAACTTCTCGTCGGGGAAAATTTCTAAATCTCATCTTCAGAGAACAAGCACTTTGTTTTCACGTCTTCTCCTCCCTCTACTCCAGATAAATCTCTACCGATCAAGTTTCCCCGGTTTGAAACGAGACGCTGAAAAATCAAAAACAACCACGAGCGCCCATGAAACTTGCCAAAATATCCAACAGCAACAAGATCGTATATATCTTCTTCGTTCTACAATATTAAACGTCGCAGCTGTTTTTTTTTTTTCACAAAGTGACAAAGGACGTGGCATTTTCATTCCGTGCAGCGCGATCGTTGCACCGCGCGCAAAACACGGAGGACTTATTATTCAACAGTAGTTCTTCTGGTTCTCTTCTGGTGGATTACGTGGAGGAGCTGGTGAACAGGGAGGGCCATTGTCCCCGTGATCACGGCGGGCCCGGGTCGATTACGTCGTCGCAGCCTACGTGACTACGTGGAGACGTAATAAGTAAAAGCGTTGCGGGATAACGTCGATCAATGTCACAGACGTGGACGACACGCGAACCGATCGTTCGTCACGTTCGATTCATCAACGCAACACACGACGTCGCGTCTCGTCGCAACTCTTTTGTCTTTTGCGCAAGGGTACTATACATACTGTTGTATACAGGGTGTCCTGCACGTCGAGCTTCGTCAGTGTGTTTTACACGTAAAAATTGGGAATGCATGGTACATCGAGTAGTATAATACACTTAATAGAATATATAGTATATAAAATATAGTATGTATAATATGTAAAATATGTGTAAAATATGACAGAGATGTATGTATTTAATATATTTTAATCTAATATTATCTTACTATAATATTATAATATGTTTAATATAATATATATTAAGTATATTAAGTATATTGCTACAATACTATAATATACTATAATATATAATTACTATACAATAATATACTATAACATATATTGCTATAATACTATCATATAACATATACTAAAATATACTATATATAATATGTGTATGACAGAAATACATGTATTTAATATATCCATATTTTACTCTAATATTATCTTACTATAATATGTATCTAAACTATAATATGTTTAATATAATATGTATTAAATATAATATGTTGCTGTAATACTATAATATAACATAATACTTAATATAACATACACTAAAATGTATTGTATATAATATGTGTATGACAGAGATGTATGTATTTAATATATCCATATACTCTTGTTATGTTACTATAATACTATAATA
>NW_025110310.1:44039-54669 GCF_011392965.1 Frieseomelitta varia | reverse complement strand
ATCCATATTTTACTCTAATATTATATTACTATAATATGTATCTAAACTATAATATGTTTAATATAATATGTATTAAATATAGTATGTTGCTGTAATACTATAATATAACATAATACTTAATATAACATATACTAAAATGTACTGTATATAATATGTGTATGACAGAGACGTATATATTTAATATATCCATATACTCTAATGTTATGTTACTATAATACTATAATATGTTTAATATAACACATATTAAATACAATATATTGCTATGATACTATAATATAACATATACTAAAATATACTGTATATAATATGTGTATGATAGAGATGCATGTATTTAATATATCCATATTTTACTCTAATATTATATTACTATAATATGTATCTAAACTATAATATGTTTAATATAATATGTATTAAATATAGTATGTTGCTGTAATACTATAATATAACATAATACTTAATATAACATATACTAAAATGTACTGTATATAATATGTGTATGACAGAGATGTATGTATTTAATATATCCATATACTCTAATGTTATGTTACTATAATACTATAATATGTTTAATATAACACATATTAAATACAATATATTGCTATAATACTATAATATACTTAATATAATATATACTAAAATATACTGTACATAATATGTGTATGACAGAGATACATGTATTTAATATATCCGTATTTTAGTCTAATATTATATTACTATAGTACTATAATATGTTTAATATAATACATATTAAATACAGTATATTGCTATAATACTATAATATACTTAATATAACATATACTAAAATATACTGTATATAATATGTGTATGACAGAGATACATGTATTTAATATATCCATATTTTACTCTAATATTATATTACTATAATACTATAATATACTAAAATATACTATATATAATATACGTGTATGACAGAGATACATATATTCAATATATCTTCTCTATACAGCTGTTAACGAATACTAAAATACACGAAGACACGTGTATCAAAATATACAGTAAAAATATAATAAATGTTCGACCAAATAAAATAAAATGTTGAATATGTTGATACACCAGTAGTTATAGTCCAGTTACAACTTACAGAGCAACAGAATCTTTGGACTTTTTGGTGCGTAGCGGACTAGTGTCAATTTTATTTTATTTAGAAAATACGAATGAATGACAGGACTCGAGCTGAAAATTATGAGGCACACTGTATACATTCACTTGTTACGATGACTCGACCTTCGGCTACGTGACACGCAACGAGCCTAGACTAGAATTGTGTTACGCGTTGCACTTTTATGGCGTGTGGTCTAGACGATTTATTTGCAGAGATTATTTCGTCGTGGGTAAAGGACATTCCAGTTGAGGATGTTGAGAAGATTGTTTCAGACGCAAACAATAATGTTCAGTTTGGAAAAGCAAGGAGAGAGAATTGAAAATTATGTAATGGATAATTAAGTATGCTCGTCAGCTGTAACGTGTAACTATAGATCTCGATTGCTTTAAATTCTCAGGATTAACTTTTCTGTTGCAAGTTGTATACTTATCTGAAACACATGAGTTGATATTATGCTGTTCAATGTATATAAATATATTATTGATTTTGGTACAGTGAATATATTATCAATTTGATTATATCTTTAAGTTGATTTAAGACCTATAGAAAAGTGTGTGCGTAAATAAATATACAACAGAATGCATGTGGAGTAACGCAGCATCTCTGTAAGTAGTATCGTCGTGTATATGTCAGACGCGCGTGGAATACAATACTCTGCTCGAATCAAAGTATTTACACATACGTGTACAATATCATCAACTCTGCATCAACGAAATATCTACAATGAAAATATTAAAATTATAAATATTTAAAATTTCTTACAATAATCACGAATTATAAATACATTCAGCTTGTGACAGTCTGATGGAATAGCGACTGATACTACTGCAGCTGCGTCTGACACCTGCATGTATATTTCCAATTATTAATACTCGCAACTTTTGATGTGTCGTTAACTTTAACATGCAACTTTCTCTGCAATACAATATAAATTGACAGATTATTTATATTAAAAAAAAAAAAAAAAAAACGAAAAATTCAAACACAAATCGCGAGAAATATTTTAAAAATAATGAAACACGTCAGAAGTAACAAATGCGTTGCATTTTACAATTTCTTTTTTCTTTTTTTTTACAATTTCGAGATCCGGTTCTCTCGCCGCGCTTAATGACAGAAATAATGGTCGCCGGATATTTTATGCGCAATTAACGTGCACGCACGTACACGCCAAATCGCACTAACGTCCTTATGTAACGTTATGCAATGTAACATTATCCACGAAACGTGTGCCCACTCTAAAATTGTATCACTTTTCTAGAATAACGCGCGACGATTGTGCACGAGGCAACGATAATTTCGACTGACTTGTTCTTAATAATAATGTAACACGTTCAGGCGGCATGAACATTGAAATGCAAATAAAGACGATTTATCTCGTCAATATTCGGGAAAGAAGGAAAGTGGTTTTTTTTTTTATACGCAAATGTGTTATCTATCGCAGAGGCCTGTATCTTAATTTTATTATTAATTATCCAACACACACACACACACACACACATATATATATATATGTATATGTTGGATAATTAATAATAATATTGTACTATATATTATATATAATATATTATGATATATATTATAAATAATATTATTAATTATCTTATTATATATATTATAATATATTAATAATAATATATTAGTAATAAATTATATTAATTATATATATTATATATATTAATTATATATATTAATAATAATATATTAGTAATATATTATATTAATAATTTATAATATTTTATATTATAAATAATATTATTAATTATCTTATTTTATATATATATATATCTGTATCTTAATGTTATTATTAATTATCCAACATATATATATAATTAATAATAATATTATTAATTATCTTATTTTATATATATATCTGTATCTTAATATTATTATTAATTATCCAAAATATATATATAATTAATAATAATATTATAAATAATATTATTAATTATCTTATTTTATATATATATATATATATAAATGTCTCGAGTAATTTATTCCCTATCGCTGTCCTCATTTCAAAGAGACAGAATTATAAATTACGTATAAATAAGAGGTATCGAGAGCCTCGAACTAGAATGACTCATAAGTATCTTCTGAGTTATCGTACAAGTAAATTAATAAGCTTCGAAAAAAATTTATCAACAGCAATTTGTTACATTTGGCCTCAGGAAAGTCACGCTTGTTAAAACATTGTATGAATCGCGTATTTATTACGTACAACACCCGTTTAATACAAGACTCTATTGTTACCGATCTTTAAATACTTAAGAGAGCAGATCGACATACACACAGCAATATTGTTCCAATATTTTGGTTTCGTTTCAATTAAAAAAAAGAAAACGAGAAAAGCAGTGTAGACGTGAAATGAGGGTACGCAACGAAGAACGTAAAAAATCATCGAGAACAAAATTTATGAAAATGGACCAAGGATAAAATCGCTTCGACGTGAACGAAGAGTGTAAACTGATAATAAAGTATGGACGAGAGATAAAGTTGCAATGCACGAAGATGAAGAAGAATTAATGGGGAATATTTCTCGAGTCAGTGGGAATATATATGAGAGAGAATGGGGGGAAATAAAGAGAGCAGACAGCCCTTGGCCGAGTGGGAAAGGGCCCAGATGGTCTCGAAGCTGGTCCAATCGATTACGTATGGCCAACTTTCACCGAACGTAGCCAGGGCTGCAGCCGCGGCCGTCAAAGCACCATGTCCAATGTCACGACGCGGTTCCTCGTAATCGCGCCCCGTATTACGTGTCTTGCTACACGAGAAACCGGTTCACTTTTTGCCGAACCGGTTACCGAAAGAATTCGACCGACAAATGGACAATGGGTTGGCCGCGGGCGGGGCCTCAGTCCATATCCTTTTATCGATTCTTTCAATTAAAATAAGACATTGTTTTGTTCTATGTATTAATAATATTTAGATTGCCGATTATTTTTATTTTATTGTAAATCCACGTTTTCTTAGGGACGCGATTGAAAAGACAGAATTGCAGAAAATACACGTATTAGTAGATATCCAAAGTATTATACAATTGCTTTCTACTAAGATTGAAAGAGGAATCTACAATTTTATATAGTGTAAATTTGAAAAGGAATCTACAATTTTATATACTGTGATTTTGAAAAGGAATCTACAATTTTATATAGTGTAAATTTGAAAAGGAATCTACAATTTTATATAGTGTAAATTTGAAAAGGAATCTACAATTTTATATACTGTGAATTTGAAAAGGAATCTACAATTTTATACGCTGTAAATTTGAAAAGGAATCTACAATTTTATATACTGTGAATTTGAAAAGGAATCTACAATTTTATATACTGTGAATTTGAAAAGGAATCTGCAATTTTATACGCTGTAAATTTGAAAAGGAATCTACAATTTTATATACTGTAAATTTGAAAAGGAACCTACAATTCTATATGCTGTAAATTTGAAAAGGAATCTACAAAAGAATCAAAAAGAATTTTTCAAATTTACAGTATTAAAATTGTAGATTTACAGTATTAAAATTGTAGAGTCTTTTTCAAATTTACACTATATAAAATTGTAGATTCTTTTTTCAAATTTACAGTATATAAAATTGTAGGTTCCTTTTCAAATTTGCAGTATATAAAATTGTGGATTTCTTTTCAAATTTACAGTGTATAAAATTGTAGATTCTTTTTCAAATTTACAGTGTATAAAATTATAGATTCCTTTTCAAATTTACAGTATTAAAATTGTAGATTCTTTCTCAAATTTACACTATATAAAATTGTAGCTTCTTTTTTCAAATTTACAGTATATAAAATTGTAGGTTCCTTTTCAAATTTACAGTGTATAAAATTGCAGATTCTTTTCTTTTCAAATTTACAATATATAAAATTGTAGGTTCTTTGTCAAATTTACAGTATTAAAATGATAGATTTTTTTTTTTCAAATTTTTAGTGTTCATTCGTCGAAAATTTCCACGAATATTCAGATATTTTCGTGGTGCTATTTTGTACATATAGAAGAAAGCTTCTCAGCGTGACGAGAGATTGATCATCTTCTCGATGATTGAATGGACACGCAATTTTACTCGAGAGGATCGTCCGGTATCGGCGTGAGTTTCACAATGAAAGATACGGCCTGTCGTTCGAGCGAAATTTAAACACATAATTCGCACTCAGAAAGTTCAAGGGCAAGCTCGAGCCTCTTTAAAAACGATTCATAATCTTTTTGCACTTGGTCTTGATTTTTATTCCTGTAATCTGTTCGATGTTCAAGGTTCGGCAGTGAATTACGAAGGACGTTAATCGGTAATATTGAAATATCATATTAATATAATATAATATTAATATAATATTAATATTAATATATAATTCATAATATTATATTATATACAATGTATAATATTTTATTAGTAATCAATAGAATTCGATTGAAATTCAATACGATTAATATAATATATATAACATTGAAATCTAATCAAATTCCATTGATCACTTATACGATATCTCGACGAGTATCAATTCACTCGCTTCTGAACCTAAATTTCCAAACTCTAGAAAAATCTAATTGATTCCCAGTCTAATTGCGATTATCGAACAATTCACATCCTACGAGTTTTCACGAGCTTTCTTCGTATTTTTATGAATCTTAAAATCGTATTAATGAAAATTCGAACCCGGAGATGGCTCGATGGATTTGTTTTGTGAAACGAATGTGAAAGCACGCGGTCCCGATACCTCGTTGTCGAGCAATCAATCGACGATTGATAACCGAGTCACGTAAACAGTAGAAACAACTGCAGGTGCTATCGTGACTGGAGTATGCCTTTCTTCTATGGATTAAAAGGTTACAAGGAGAAAATGAACGCGACTATTACAAAAAAAAAAAGAAAAAAGAAGAATACCTGTATTTCGTCGTTTGGAATGGAGAAAGGATTTTTGCAATTTTTCACGCGCGATATAACATAGCCATTGAAGGCAATTAAGCTGCACAATTCGTATCTTATTTGGCCATTCGAATGAATTGTCACTGATGATAAGAATGACAATCACGTAGCGCAATTAATTGTGAAACGATCTGTTACGACGTTACAGCGCATACCAACTAGATGTATTGACTTTTGCTTTCCTTTGTAATCTATGAGGTGTTTCTTAGAACTGTGATCTGGCGAATAAAATAAAAATAAAAATCGTTTTGAAAGCGTGTACATATATATATATAAATTTATATTAATAATATTATTAATTTTTAATTGTTATTAAAATATATTTTTATTACAAAACTTTATTTCACTATATTAATTTTAAATTATACATATATATAAATTTATTTATAAAGTTTTATAATAAAAATATATTTTAGTAACAATTAAAAATTAATGATATTATTAATAGTTAAATTAATAATATTATTAAATATATTTTTATTGTAAAACTTTACAAATAAATTTGTATATATAAAATTTAAAATTAATATAGTTAAAGTTTTATAATAAAAATATGTTTTAGTAACAATTAAAAATTAATAATATTATTAATAGTTAAATTATTATATATATAATGTTATAATATACATTAATATAAATATATTATTAAATATATTTTTATTGTAAAACTTTACAAATAAATTTGTATATATAAAATTTAAAATTAATATGGTTAAATAAAGTTTTATAATAAAAATATATTTTATTAACAATTAAAAATTAATAATATTATTAATAGTTAAATTAATAATATTATTAAATATATTTTTATTGTAAAACTTTACAAATAAATTTGTATATATAAAATGTAAAATTAATATAGTTAAATAAAGTTTTATAATAAAAATGTATTTTATTAACAATTAAAAATTAATAATATTATTAATAGTTAAATTAATAATATTATTAATTCTAAATTTGTATATATAAAATTTAGAATTAATATGATTAAATAAAGTTTTATAATAAAAATATATTTTAGTAACAATGAAAAATTAATAACATTATTAATAGTTTAAATGGAGTAATGGAGATGAATTTTTTAAAAATAAATAAGTAAAATTTGTATAAGTATCCTTATTAAGTGTAAATAAATATCTTTTGCATCAGGGTTGATTAATTAATTTTAATAATTTTAATTACCTCAAAAGTGAATGATCTGATATATATATATATATATATATGTATATGTTATTTTTTTGTAGAAGAAGGAAGATAAATATATATTTAGAAATTAAATGTTTGTTACGTATTTGTTAATATCTAGTTTCTTTTTTAAATAAATTTAATTTAAATATATATATATATATATATATATATATATATATCTTTGTTTTCGAGAGAATTCTTTCTCGTTGAATCTTTATATATTTTTCTCTTTCCGTTGCCAAATAATTTCTTCTCCATCGTGTCGTACGTCTGGCGGCACGCACAGAATGTTGCCGAAACGTTCGAGAACACATTCGTCGCGCGTCCATCGCCGAAAAGCTTTATCATTCTGGTTCACTTTTTTGTTTTTCATTATGCAACCATTTAAATCGAGGCCAGGAATTCCAGACGCCTTTCTCCCCTGGTAATGGATTCGTCTCGCGTGATTGAGACAAAAAAATTCTGTACGTCTATAACGAAATTTATGTCGTCTTTCGTTCACCGCCTCGCAAAACAATCGTCTCTCCAGCAACAATTAATCACGTTTCGTTTAATCAAACTCATTTTACGACATACATTTTTTCCTCTTCTCTTTCTTTTCTTTTCTTTTTTTTTTTCTTGTTATTCTTCCAATTTTCATTCCAAATTTAAAGATTTGCTGCACCTGTAAAAAATAAACGCAAATCAATGCAAACGTACATCGTTTAATCGATTAATACTGCTGTGACAAATAAAGGAACAGGACGAAAGATTTTCTTCGAGCTAGCTTCCACGAGAATTGGGCGTGGATTCGTTTCTAAAAACGGGAGCCAGTAATCGCGGGACAAAAGTAGAAATTTGGCGGGTGTTACCCGGGTTGCTTGGTTGGTTTGAGAAACAGTACGAAAGTGGAGAAAGTGGGTCAGTCTTGGCGGCTACCAGAAATAACTCGTTGATCGAGCAACGCGAAATTGAAACGCTACCCTGTACTCAAGGTTACGCGATCGCTCTTCATTCTACGGAGCACGCTGCTACTGTCTTTCCATACGAAATAATGGGGATTGTGACCGTGTGATATTAATCTAACTTTTTCTTGCTATCTTTGTCGTTGCGTCGTTCTATTTGAAGAATACACACACGCATATATATATATACTTCAAAATTTATAATATTAACATTATACAATTTACATATTTTAAGATTTATAATATTAACATTATACAACTTACATATTTATAATATTAATATTATACAATTCACATACTTAATATTTATAATATTAACATTATACAACTTACATATTTATAATATTAATATTATACAATTTACATACTTAATATTTATAATATTAACATTATACAATTTACATATTTATAATATTACAATTTATAATATTAATATTATACAATTTACATACTTTACAATTTATAATTATAATATTTACACATTCATCAATTTTAAATTGTAACATATATATATATATATATATAGAATATTGCATATCTTATGTCTAAAGTATGTAAATTGTATAATATCAATATTATAAATTTTAAAATATGTAAATTGTATAATATCAATATTATAAATTGTAAAGTATGTAAATTGTATAATATCAATATTATAAATTGTAAAGTATGTAAATTGTATAATATCAATATTATAAATTTTAAAATATGTAAATTGTATAATATTAGCATTATAAATTGTAAAGTATGTAAATTGTATAATATCAATAATATAAATTTTAAAATATGTAAATTGTATAATATCAATATTATAAATTGTCAAGTATGTAAATTGTATAATATCAATATTATAAATTGTAAAGTATGTAAATTGTATAATGTTAATATTATAAACTGCAAAATATGTTTAAAATATCTTACTTATTGTGTTATAACACTGTTTTATTACAATATTACGCATTATGCTGCCTTATAAATATTGTTGTATATTGATATTACACTGCATGTAATACATAATGATAAAACTCTATTTATTAAAAATTTACTGAAATTGCTATCGCTGAAGATTATTAAACTCCTATTGCTAGGATCAGAAATCATAGATACATATCTGATCATAGGAAGCAATTATAGCAAATATACCAAGTTGCTTGTTTGCCAGCAGACGCAGATTCAAACGAACGGAATCCCCATTGTGATGCAAAGTAACTATTCTTAAATAATACAATGTAATTCGACTTACGCAAACGAGGGATCAAAAGTGAAGAGAAAACACGATAGGGCAACGCCCTAAAATCGTCGCAATCGTCGTCACGCGATCTCCAATCTACCAACAAACAACACTTTGCAATTTGCAAGGAACAAACAAGTTGCAAGCTTCTTAACTTCAGAGTCAGAGAGATTCAAGTGGAACGACTTGAGAAGACAAAGGAACGAAGGAACCGTGAAACAGTGGGAGCAAGAGACCAAATAGAAGAAAAGAAGAAAAAAAAAAACCATCTTACACATTATACATTCGTAACTAAAGTTTAATCAGTGGCGAACAAGTCTGCTAAAAAAATAAATAAAAGGAATTTAGCCTGAAGTCGATCGTCAATGGGGTGGGGGCAAGATGCGACGAGTGAGGTCGTGTCTCTTAGAGGTAGTGCTCGGGTGCGGCGTAGCTGAAGGCTGGGCCGGCTGCGATCTTGGCGATGGGGGCTGCGTGAGCTGCGTATGCGATCTGTGCAGGGTGTGCTGAATAGGCCAACGAGGCAGGATGCGCCGAGTATGCCAACGAGGCAGGATGCGCCGAGTATGCCAACGAGGCAGGATGCGCCGAGTATGCCAACGGTGCAGCGTGAGCAACGGCTACAGGAGCAGCGTGAGCAACGGCTAGAGGAGCGGCGACCTTGGCAACTGGGGCGGCGTAGGCGAGAGGAGCATGAGCGATGGGGGCAGACGCGTAGGCCAGAGGAGCGGCGTGCGCGATGGTCTTCACGGCGGCAACTGGAGCTGCGGCGACTGCCTTGACAGCGACGGCGGGAGCTTCTTTGTGGACGACAGCGTTGAATCCATTTACTGGATCAGCGACGTAATCGACGGTGCGTTTCGTGCCGTCAGCCTCGATGAGGGAGTAGCTGCCTTGGACGACGTCTCCGTCGCGTGTCTCCTGCTGGCTCTTGGCGTCGCCGGTCAAACTGTCGTGCACGTCGTAAGCGTAGCTGTATTGAGGATGGGGGTCGTAGTCGGCGTCGACCGCCTTGGCTACCACAGCTTTGGCCACGGGGGCGGCAGCCACTGCAACTGGCGCCGAGTAAGCCAAGGGCTCTGCCGTGCGCAGAAGTCCAGCGTTGGCGGCAGCCACGAAAGCGGCGAGTACGACGAACTGCGAAGAAAAATACGATGGTTAGACAGATATTAGGTTTCTTCTTTTTTTTTTTTTTTTTTTTTTTGGATAGGAGAGGT
>NW_025110310.1:0-43981 GCF_011392965.1 Frieseomelitta varia | reverse complement strand
TTTTTTTGATAATAATCGTAACAAAGTGAATCGATCTCGACTACTAGGGACTAAAGTCGAGTGGATGTTTTACAAACCTTGAAGGCCATTGTTAAGAAGATTTGGTTGATTTGAATCGGCTGAGCGACTGATGATGTCAAACGTTATTTCGGACTGCTTTATATACCAACGATCGCCCGCTACCATTTATACTCCCCACCAAATTGTTCAGGTTTTACCGGACTTTCGAAGTTTGGTTGCAGATCGGATCAGTGGTACCGTACTTGAACTTGGCCCGTATATGGGCGGAGCGCGGACAAAGTACCATATGCTCGATCGTGTTTCTTTTTTTATTCTTTTTTATTGTAAATAGACTAGAAGCGAAAGGGCATTGGTAATGAAATGAATTGGTTGTTAATGACCGATACCCCATTAACAGTGAAATTAATTTGTTGAAATTAATTGGATGAAGCTGCGTATCTTAATAGCTTCCCTTACAAGAAATTCAGCTCCATCTTGACACCAATTTAGTATTATTTGATAAGTGATAAAGCTTTGAGGAGAGCTGCTTGATTATTTGTAATAATTTTGTTCCAATTTCTGATGGCTGAAAGGGTAGATTTTTATGGAAATTTGTACTTTTGTATGAACGCAGCTAAGGATGATTACAACGTGTACGTCTATTGTTTTGGTACCTTACATATTTTTTTATCTCTGCGAATTTTCGCGTCTTTAAAATCCACAGTCATAGCGACGACTTTTCTGAAAGAAAAAGATCTCCTTCTGCGTTATGTAATATCGTAAGTGGCTTTTGCAGTGAACAATCGAGGTCAGCTTTCCCGAATATCGTCACGATACATTTTAAATTGATCGTGCAATATTTGACAAACATTTTGAAAAATATCATACAGATAAAAAATTCTTCTCTCCACATTTAAGTTGAGTCTTTTTTTTTTATACTAGACTTAATTATTTGTACATTCTCAGTTCCATTACGATGTAATTTCAATCTTCTACAATTAATTTCGAATTACAATTCATCGAATTTGTGCAGGTATATTTTACAACTGATTGGGAGAGATTCCGTCTTTACGAGACCTTGTCTGGTTCAATGATCTGAAAGAAATAGACAAACGAATCAGGCTAACATCATCTGCTATCGTAGACAACAGTTTAAACAATCTGATTTTTAATATTTTTGTTCTTACAAAATAAAATTCTATGCCATTCTATTTATTTAGTCTATTTTATTCTATCTTACAAAATAAAGTTTTATTCTATTTATTTAGTCTATTTTATTCTATCTTACAAAACAAAATTTTATGTCATTATCATATGAAAGAATCACATGATGAAAGTGTCATATCAGTCAATCAACCAACTAATCCTGCTCCATTTTCTCCCACTTTTACTTTATTCATACTTCAAACTTTGAAACTCTTACCAAACGTATGTAAATCATACCACTAAACTTTTACTTCATTCTGAAACGTGAGTTAATTTAATTTTAATTTGTAGAAAATTCAAATATATACTATGGGATGCCTGTAACATATAAAATATATCAAAATAAATTACTCATTGTAACATCGGAGAAATAATTAAAAAAAAAAAACATGGATAAAGATTTGTTAGAACAGAGTTGAACACACAGAAGAAAGAGATCTCAATTTATGTAATTTACCCTTTAGTTATTATTCGATTCTTCCTTTTAGTCCATAAAAATGTGAATTCACAGTCTAATCGTGATTAAGAGTCATCATCATCGTTTCCAAGAATTTTGGCATTTCCGGCGCCGGTTGAATGCAAATCGATTTTCTAAATTTCGATTTCCAAAATTCCGATGCGACGCTAGGAAAGAAAGAAAGAGCCAGAGAAACGAGAAGGAGGAGGCGGTCGCGAAACTTTCGAACGACATATGTATGTGGCTGGTTGGATCCCGATCTATCTTGATCGTTGCGTCATATCTAACGTCGCCGGTGAAACAGAAGTGGAGCACTTTCATAAAGAATAAATAGGTGGGCCAGAAGAAATCGCAAAGCCCACGTGGAATCGATCGAATTGCCTCGGGGGCCATCGAACAATCTGTACCGATCTTGATCCAAAATCGACTCTGTGTTTTCACTGTACATGTTTTTCTTTTTCACGAGGTGTTCTGCATCCGGCAGTATTTTTCTTTCTTTTCGTTGTTTATGCTGCGAATCTCCTGCTTTAAATTTCACTGATTATAAGGAAGGAACTTTATAATATTTAAGATTTAAAAAAGGAAACGAGGAAAAGTCGTTCTTAATGGTGTGAAGAGTGTAATAGAATAGTATAATAGTATATATATAATCTAATATATAGTATAATTTATAATCTAATAGTACCTATAATTATCTATAATCTATAATCTAGTATAACAGTATCTAATATAATCTATAATATCTATAACTATAATCTATAATATAATTTATATCTATATCTATAATCTATAATCTAGTATAATTTATATTCTAGTGTAATCTATAATCTAGTATAAGCTATACTCTAACATAATCTACTACAGTATAATAATATCTATAATTAATGGAAATTAGTATCCAGTATCTAATCTATCTAGTATCTAGTATATATAATATCTATAATATTTAAGATAGTATACATAGTACACTATATAGTCTAGTATATATAATATATAAGATAGTATACATAGTACACTATATAGTTTAGTATATATAATATCTATAATATCAGATAGTATACATAGTACAGTAGTTTCACAGTGTCCATCTAGATAAAAAAAAAGAAAAAAACGTGTCAACTCGTTGAGTGAAAGCTCTTTTGCAATTCCACGGAACTTCGCGAGACATAATTTCATTATACATTACACAACAAATATCAAGCATAATTTCAGCTGCTTGCCAGATTGAAATTAACAGACATACATTCGACTTTTCGCTGATCGACTGAATTAATCAATTAACGATATCACTGCATCTGATGTATCTATCGCATTCAGAAGATTAAAATAACGCAAAGATTATGGTATGAGTATTCAAGCAGTATGAGTATTTAAGTATTGGTATTGGTATTTAAGTATTACATTTTCGTAATGAAGGTCAGAACGAACACGATCGATCGATGGAATTGCCTTGAGCCATCAAGCAATTGAACTGATTCTCACTCAAAATTGGAACGTCCGTCTTCCACGGTTCTCTAGGCAAAAGCCTGTAGTCGTGAAGTCAATGTCACAACTCGAATTTAGGCCTTCCGCACTTGTTGCTCACTGCCCGCTGGAATTTTAATGTCTCCTCTTCTCTTCCTACTCTTCTTTTACCCCGCATTATTCACTCGCTTTACTAATTGCGCCGGATACCAGGAAATTTTGTCAGAGTCGGTGCGTTGTGTCGAAACGTTGATTGAATAGGTCACTTTTTCGACAAGAATGAATACCTTAACATTCTTGGTGGTGCCACATTTCTTGTTTTTGGGACAGAAAGTTCTTTTTCTGAAACATTGAATTGTTGAGTCTCTTTTTAAAAAGAAATTTAATACCTCCAATGATACTGAAGCTCTTTTCTTTCAAATATTGTGCACACCTTGTGTGAACGTTTTACCTGTTTTATATTCTTAATTATTTACAACTGTTTTTTTTTTTTTTTTTCTTCTGAAGCAATAAAAATATCAAAAGTGTCGAAACGTTGATTGAATAGGTCACTTTTTCGGCAAGAATGAATACCTTAACATTCCTGGTGGTGTCGGATTTCTTGTTTTTGGGACAGAAAGTTCTTTTTCTGAAACATTGAATTGTTGAGTCTCTTTTTAAAAAGAAATTTAATACCTCCAATGATACTGAAGCTCTTTTCTTTCTTTCAAATATTGTGCACACCTTGTGTGAACGTTTTATCTGTTTTATATTCTTAATTATTTACAACTGTTTTTTTTTTCTTCTGAAGCAATAAAAATATCAAGACTATTGGATTTTTTCACAACGAGGATAGATTTTTTTTTTTAGTAGTCTTCATTGCTTCATTTTGCCTCATGGTACAGCTAGCTAATCTGAAAAAAAAAAGAAAGAAACGAACGAACTTTAATTCTCTTCTTTTTACAAATAAAGTCTCAGTATCCTTTGTCCATTTGTCATTTACATTCTGATTAAAAGTGTCTCCTGCAGTGTGGGTCTAGACGAACAAGAAAAAGATATTAAAGGCGATCCAGCAAAAACAATGTCTCTCTAATAAGTTCGACATAATAAAAGTTTCCCTATACACCCGTTAATCGTGCAAAATTCGATCAGTCTCTTACGTCATCAACTTCTTACGTCACCGATAACCGCAACCTCGTTCTCTTCTTATTTTTTTTTTTTTCACACCAATGAAAAAAAAGACCGGTTGATTTCACCAATTATGGAAGAACTCAAGGTCATGCGATACAATATATTCTTTTTTTTCATTGGCTTATAGTATAACAACCGGTTGCAAACAATTATTTCATTTAAATTATCGTGCTCCTACTCTTCTCGAGGTATGCATGTTATGTTCGAGTGGTTTTGACGGTGCACGATTTCGATTTAAATTTCTCGAATAGATTTGCATTTATTTTATATTATATTTAGTTTAATTTTTCATTTCATCTACGCTCACTTATATCTTTTTATTTCACAAGTTGCATGGCAATACTCGTACGCATGTGGCAATGAATTAATTACGACGTACATACATACGATGGAGAAAATAATTTGAACGAAGAATTAAGATTGGACTTTCATGAGATTGTAGTGAAATGAACGATAATAAAAAATCGAATGCAAGCAGTTAGACATCTTCAGTGGCACTTAAACATCGAATAATCATTAATAAACGAGAAAAGGAACGTTCCACTATGTCCGTGCGAATTAAAATCAACTCCAACGTGTGTTTTATTTTAACATTGCACGAAAGAAATTGAAGTTTGAAAAATAGCTGAATAAAGTGTCAAATAAGTAGATTTACGTTTGAGTATCATTTCCGTACGTTACATATTTTGAAAAAAACAGTTATGTCTCAACAAATATAACTATGGGTGTGCTGCGTTTAACATTTTTTCGAAGTCGATGCAAAGAACGAGTTATAATTACAGTGAACATCAACTGTAATTTGGCGTGTACATTTTCCTCGACACTTTCACTTTTCTTTACACGATAATGTATATAATGCATCGAGTAGGTTGCAAAGCCAACAAAGTGTCTTAATTTTATATTCAAAATCGCTATATTTAATGAAATGGAATATTGTTCCATTGAGGTGAAGAAAACATAATTTATACTTTTATGTATTAGCACAGGTAGTTAATGTGCTTCTAAATCGAGAACATCGAAATAATTAGTAATTACACAATTCTACGTAATTAATAATTAAGCTTATTATCAATTTATAATTCAATAAACTGCCTGCATTTCGATGGGTTGCTATAAATATCTTCATAATATAAAAATAACATCCAATTTCAGTGCACGTATGTGTATCAAGTGCGAGACCTACAAAGAACAAAAAAAAGAACATAATTTTAATATATAAATATTTAAACGTACGCCGCAGATATTAATTTAAAAAAATAGATATTAAAGTTTAAGCAAATTTTAAGCAATATTAAATTAATGGATATTAATTTAAAAAGATAGATATTAAATTAATAGATATGAATTTAAAAAGATAGATATTAAATTAATAGATATTAATTTAAAAAGATAGATAATAAATCAATAGATATTAATTTAAAAAGATAGATACTAAATTGATATTAATTTAAAAAGATAGATACTAAATTAATATTAATTTAAAAAGATAGATAATAAATTAATAGATATGAATTTAAAAAGACATTAAATTAATAGATATTAATTTAAAAAGATAGATATTAAATTAATAGATATGAATTTAAAAAGACAGATATTAAATTAATAGATATGAATTTAAAAAGATAGATATTAAATTAATAGATATTAATTTAAAAACATAGATATTAAATTAATAGATATGAATTTAAAAAGATAGATATTAAATTAATAGATATTAATTTAAAAAGATAGATAATAAATTAATAGATATGAATTTAAAAAGACAGATATTAAATTAATAGATATTAATTTAAAAAGAAAGATATTAAATTTTAAGCACAACGTGACAAAAACAAAAAAAAAAGCAATAAATTATACGTGTTTAAGAATAATCAATAACGAAGGAAAAGCGTAGGGAAAGAAGCAGATAGGGCGTTTCCATCGAAGAGAAGTCTCAAGGAAGGATTAAGTAACTCGTGGCAAGGACGTGGCCTAGTCCTAATCGACAGAGAAGGTGTCCACAATGGTCCAACGGTTATCGTCGGCTGATCGAATTGTTCGTGTTGGGCGTAGTCCGATTTCTTGCTCAATTTTGTGACCACTCGGCGGCCGCAAATCGAAGGTACCGTCACCCAGTTACGTCAGCGTGCCCCGTGGGTCCTGGCCGCGCTGTATAAAAGCCGAAAACCACCCGTCTGTGGTATCATTCGCATCACAGACAGACAGATCGAGAGATCTTCCAATCAAACGAGCTACAATGGCCTTCAAGGTATTACGAACTTAGGAGTAATTGTAATTTGTTCGAGGAGCGAACTTTTACTTACGAAGCTCTCCTCTCAACCATCAAGACGCACTTACTTCCATAGCAAAATTTTTTATTTCTCGTACTTTACCTCGATTTATTCGACTTTCTTTTCTGGATAAAAATGTTCATTTAGTCTACAGTACATTTCCGATCGGTGCTTTTTATTCTGTGCTCGATTGAAAGTGAAACGCACGTCTCCTAACTTCGATAATCCTCCACGTGCATACTATTATAGGTGTAGCACCGCTATCCTTAGAAATTAAACTAGTAGAGTCTACATAAATCAATTTACACTTACAATTAAAATCATCTACCATCTATGTGATAACACTGTCAGTAATCGTAGCGCAGTGAACAATTTATTTGAAGCTTCGTTCAGCTAAAAAAATCAATTACAAATGTTCACCGCCAAAAATTTCCATCTAATCACGACTAATTGTTCGCAGTTCATCGTCCTCGCCGCGTTCGTAGCAGCAGCCAACGCTGGATTCCTCCGCACGGCGGAACCTTTGACCTACGCTCCAGCGGCGCACTTGGCTTACTCGGCGCCAGTTGCAGTGGCTGCTGCCCCCGTGGCTAAGGCAGTGGTAGCCAAGGCCGTCGACGCCGACTACGACCCCCATCCTCAATACAGCTACGCTTACAACGTGCACGACAGTTTGACCGGCGACGCCAAGAGCCAGCAGGAGACACGCGACGGAGACGTCGTCCAAGGCAGCTACTCCCTCCTCGAGGCTGACGGGACCACACGCATAGTCGATTACGTCGCTGATCCAGTAAATGGATTCAACGCCGTGGTCCGCAAAGAGGCAGCTGCTGCCCCCATCGTCGCCGCTGCTCCAGTAGCAAAAATCGCCGCCGCTCCAGTCGCTAAAATCGCCGCCGCTCCGCTCGCCTACGCCGCTCCCGTTGCCAAAATCGCCGCTCCAGTCGCTTACGCAGCGCCAGTCGCCAAAATCGCCGCTGCTCCGCTCGCGTACGCCGCTCCCGTTGCCAAATTCGCTGCTGCCCCCTTCGCATACGCCGCCCCTGCTCAAGCTTTGATCCACTGAATCCGATGATCCATAGGTTTAGGAACTTTGTTTGTCGAATAAATATGTTTCTTTTTTAGCAAGTATGTGAAAACGGTTGTGCTCTTTCTTTTCTTCCTTCACTCTTCTTCCACCGTTCTGGCTGAGTATTTTTTTTTTTTTTTAGTTTAGAACGGTTTTCAGTTTCAGTTTCACTCTCTGTAACTTTTCAGTAACGAGACGGTTGGATATTTCATCTCCAGCGGTGCTTTGAAAATGACACAGTGAGTCTGAACACATTTCAATGCTGAAAAATTGAAGCGACGACGTCATAAAATCATTTGTATAAATATATTAAATATAATAAATAACGTTAAATATAATAAACGCATCATTGATGATACGAAAGGATCGAAGAGTTTATAAATGATATGAAATAGGACAATCTTGCCCTTGTATTTTCAATTATTCTTAATATACGTTTGCTGCCGTTTCCATTGACGATTCACGGACAGGCATCGATCTCCAACACTTTCTCTGCCAGTGCCAATGTTGCTGATTACACAATGGTAACTACACTTCACACGCATCGTTCGTGTGTAATGCACGTAATGTAAGCCGTTGCGTTAATCGGAAACTCCAGGCAAACCAGATTCTTGCAATGGTGCAAACCTTGATCTACTTACGAACCAACATACTTTCTTTCGTGAACGTTTTTATCACTTAATCGAGCATATTCATAATTGATTCCGAGATGATATTCGATCAAAGTGTGGCGTGAAATAGTATACACAGTTGCATGAATCTCTGACGTTACAAAAGAAATACATTATTTTTTCAGTCTAGTAGAAATTTAATACTTCAACAGTATACAGGATGTTTCCGACCCGATGGGTACAACTCGAAAAGGAGTGATTCTACATGAAAAAATGGAAAATACAATTGTTTCACTTGAGGCTTCATTTTTGAGAAAATCGAGTTTGAAGATCTATCAAATATACTTGAATTTGGCTAATTCTACACTTGAAGACGGAGCTTCAAATGAAAATATTTTATTCTTTCTCTTAGATTTATTCTTTTTTTTTTTTTAATGTAGAGTTGCATTCTTTCTGATTGTATCATCGAATCAAAAATACCCCGTAGAACAATAAATAAAACTATCAACCTAATTCAATTTTTATAAAAATAAACGCTTTGTTTTGGTTGGATTTTATTTAACAAAACTATGGCTACGGATATATTACTTTTACGAGTACAAAAATATATCTTACATGATTTACATACCTGCATGCATTTATTTAGCAAGACGTCTTTAAACTAAGTCAAAGATGTGTTTCACTTTTAATCAGAAATTTACTAAAGTTTATCTTTATACAGTAGTCTCTTAACGTTTGACTTCAACAGATATAAATCACATTGTTGACGTTCTAATCAACAAACACAGTACTTAATCTAATTAAGTATTTTGCCTTTTAACTAATATATATTATATTAACGTATTTCATATAAAATTCGAAAACAATAGAAAAATACATTTAAATAAAATATTGTGACTTGTACTCAATTATGAAATACTTTTTTTTTTACTTTTGACTTCCTCTTTCTGGCGGAGCTAGCCTAAAAATGTAATATATAAAATGTAATATATAAAAGTTATCCTTTTTATTCATATCGCATCTTAGGAACACAAATTTATCTTAAATTTAATTATATAACATAGACAACTTACTTATGAATTGTTACATAATCTTCTGCAAGAATATTAGACGTGTCTAGAGGTGTCAAAAATGTGAATTGACTTTGTGGATGCATTTTAGTATGATCCAAAAGAATGTCCATTATAATACGGCGGTTTACCTTATCCTAATTAAAATGACAATTAATTACTATAACATCAATTATTATATACAGATTAAGGAATTGTAATACCCATAAACTTATACCATAAAGACGTCAAATTCATCAAGAAAATAAAAAGGCAATCCGGTACAATCCCAAAGTGCTAAAATAAAGGCAACAGTGGAATATGATCTTTCACCACCTGATAATGACTTTGCATCATTAATTGGTCTTTTATTATCGTTTGGCGAATATACTTCAAGTTCAAGTACTTTTCGGGCGTGATCAATTTTTATGATACCCTGCAAGAACAATTAATTAAAAATATATCATCAATTGTTCCTTTCTTTCAATCAAAAGATACACATACTTTTTTATTTCGTAAAGCAAGCACATTTGAGAACGAATTCTGAATTTTTTCGCCATACATATGTTTCATGTTAAGAAACAACTTCTTTCGAGAGTCTAGTCGTTCTAAATGCATCTGTAAGATACATACAAACATAAGCAAATATATAAATATATAAATAATAAGTTAAGTAACTTCATGTATAAAATTTTATAATTCACTTGGTAATTTTTTTCAATTTGAGAAACCAAATGTATATCTTTGCCAAATTTTGCTTCTTTTTCTTTTAATTCTTTGCGTAATTCTTTTATTGAACCAAACATACGTTCTATTTCACGGATTTTATACTTCAAATCTTTAGACAATCTTTCAATCTCATTAATTGACCTGAAAAGATATTAAATCATTTAATGTTACACATATTGTCGTGTTAAATTCCCCTTAAAATTTTTATAGGCAGACATTCATTTCATTAACCTTGTCGTATCTATTCTATCACATCGATTTCTAGCATCCGATATTGCTTTTTCCGTACATCTTTGCTGCTGTTCAAATTCTGCCGTCGCATTCTGTAAAGCTTGGCGTGCTACCAGTAATCTTTTTGTAGCATGACGAGTTTTTGCATGAAGTGCTTCTTTTTCATTCTGTAGTTCTTTTATGCTTTGCTATATAAAAAAATCATAATAAAGTAATATATATTAATAAAACTAAATTATATTCCTTATATACCTTTAAAGGATTAATTTTGGAATCTAGATTTTGCCTTAGTTCTCTGTGACGTTTAACTTCTTCTTCTAAAGATTCAATTGTTTTCTGTAATTGAAGTACATTAGCATTCAGGTTTGATTCTTCAAACTTTTCTTGGCGTAATTTCTTCTCCAACTCATTTAATTCATTTTTCTGTGTAAAATAAGATAGAAATTCACATAATATTCAAATACTGACAAAATGATATTTATATCTAGATATAACTTACAAAAACAGTCACAGATATAGCTTCATTATCCTCAATTTTATCTTTTAGATCAGCGATTGATGCTTTACATTGATTTTGAATAGTACGAAGTTTTGTGACTTTTGCACTAACAGAACTTAACTCAGAACTTATACGTTTTTCTTTTTCACTAGCTGTTCTGTATGACATAATGGCAGCATTTTTTTCGTTATCTATAGTACGAATCTCTTCTTCCAAAGCACTAATTATAAAATTATATTTGTAATATTTGAAGTAAGAAGAAAAAGACTTGAAAGAAAATAAGAATCATACTTAATAGAATCTGTGATAGAAACTTGAAGAAATCTAGCTTTTAAGCTACGCGGTCCACCATAACTTCTGTAGTGTGGATCTGGGTAGAACGTATCACCCCGTTGAGTGAAAGCCCTTTTACAATTCCGTGGAACTTTAGAAGCATTAGACATAATTTCGGCCGCTTCTTTGCTAGATGGAATTAATAGAATACATTCAACTTCTCGCTGATCGATTAAACAATTAACGATCACTGGATCTGATATATCCATTGCATCCAAGAGATTGGAATAATGCGATGATTTGGTACAATGTGCATGGACATCATGAACCTAAAACATATACGTATATAAATATATACGATCTACTTATACCATATACACACTAGGACGTAAACTGCGAATTAATTTTCTTACAGTATTATAAAATTTACTACATATAATTTGTGGAGTTCTTTCGTTTAAATAAATTTCTCTCATAATTGTATTTAATACTTTGGCATCGTGACTGTTATCTACACAAAATGTACTAAAAGTACTTGCTCCTAAATAATGTTCAACAGCAGGAGCCCATGCTGAATCTTTCATTTTTATGTACGCTCCTAAATATAAAGAACATGTAATAAATCAAATATAGTCATAGACGTAAAATAAATCTTATCTTACCAAGTGGACCTCGTGGCTTTTCTCTAAAACGTCCATTACTATATTCTTCTTCAATTCTTCTTAAAAGACGTGGTATATTTCGCCCAAATACAGTTAATGTATTATCAGAATCTTTTTTCCTTGCATTTAAATCTAATTTAATTTTTTCTTTACAAAAAAAAAAGATGCTATTTAATTTTATATTTTGTACTGCGATATGAATTTACTAATAATATTATGAAAGCAATTAACTTAGAAATAATACGATTCTTACCTATACGTTTTTCACAATTATTAATTTCTATTTTTGAAGCTTGAACTTCTTTCAAAAGACGCATCTTGTCGGTTTCCAGATGCATTTGACAAGTTTGATTAGTTCGTAATAACGCCTCAGTTTCATCTAGTTTTTGTTCTAATTCAGCTAATTGTTGTTTCATTTCATTTCTTTCACTTTTTTCTGCATTATCGCCACTAAAAATAAAAGTGTAGATGTAATAGCGTTATATAAAATTGACATTGTATAAATGCAAAAAAAAATTATATTTATTAACCTTTCTAATCTATGTATTTCCTTGCAAAGTATACCAATATCATCTTCTAATCTTTTAATTTTGTTTTGAACAGAACGCCATTCACGTATTTTAATTGAATGCATGTCTTTATTTGTACTATATTCTTGTTTTGTTTTATTATATATTTCAGAATTATTATTGACTTCTTCCTCTGCAGATTTAATTTCTTCTTCTAATTTCCTATAAATAAAACAGCATTTATTATAAATTAATGTATTATATTTTATTACGGAAACCAGACCAAATTGTGAATCATTGCATTACAGCATGCAGTATGAAAATGATAAGAAATGTTATCATCTTCATACGCTAATAATAGAAATATAAGATATACGTCACTGAAGGAGCTCCAAAGTAATGTCGTTATTTGATTATTAATAAAAATAATAATATAAATAATTCGTACTGAATTTTTGTATTTATTTCTTTATCTTTTGATTCTGTAGATGATCCTATATCTTGAACTTGTTTAAAAGTATCTTGGCATTTTTTAAAAACTTGTTCAGTGTTTTGTAACTTTGTTTCTTCTGCTATAGCCTATGTAATAAAGTATATATTTCTAAAATTTTTTAAAAAATTAAATAATTTTTACTAAATAATATATATTAAATATATATTACTTACAATTGCCCAAAGTAATTCCTTATCGAGATCGATTACTTCATCGCGAAATTTATCGATTTCTTCTGCCCTTTTTATATTTTTTTTTAGTTCTTCTACCTCTTTTCTAACATCTGCTAAAATCTATGCAATATATATTAGTCAAATCTCAATAATTCAAATCTCAAGAATAAAGAAAAAAATCTTCATATTATAGTTTCATCTTACAGAATATTTTTGAGTAAGAAAAGGTTAACAAATAGATATTTAACTTATGGAAACTTTTTATGTACAATTTTTATATAATAAATATATAATAATTATTATAAGAATATATAATATATAATAATTTTTATAAGAATATATAATTTTTATAAGAAAGAAGATAACTAGAGTATACAGAAGGAAGTGAAAAATGAAAAAATTAGTTAGTTATTCCTTTAATCTTTTTTAATTGTGAGAATCAATCCAATCCTATTAGATCAATTGATTAAATATAGATTAAATATAGATTGATTAAATATTGATTAAATTTGGCTTGTAAAGATTCTACACTTGTACTAAATTTTTTATTCAAATTATAAATGTAAAATATGTACTAAACATATGACAAATAATTCAAGTTAATGGATCTTTATATTTCAAGTTGTAAAAAAATATTTACGGTGAAACAAAATAAAGAAAATTTCCGAGTTATAGAGATTTGACTGTACATCAAATAGTTTTTATTCCAAAAATATAACAAATACATACCTCATTATACTGTCTCAATTTTTGATATTCTTGTTCACATATTAATTTAGCTTCTTTATAATTGATACCAATTATATCTAGTAACGTTGCTTTCATAAACAATTCATACTTTTCTTCTGGTTTGGATGATACTAAAAATGTTCTGGATATATCTTGATTTAATATAGAAATAGGATTGTCTATTTGAATATTCATTGCTCGTAATATATTATTCAGTTCGTTTCGTTTCGTTGAAATCACTTCGCCTATGATAAACAATTCAAAATAGATTCATTTAAATACAAGTGAAAATTAAACTATAAATAATGCTTTCATAAATAACAACAACTTGTATAGTATGAATGCAGTGATATTACCTCTCCAATTCTTTAATTTATAAGAAGATGTAGTCCCAATACTCCGAAGAACTGTTATCGAATCACCATAAACGTCAGGTTTGTATGCCATAGATCCCTTATTGAATAAACTTATTTCGATAGTAGCTGAATTTTTTCCTTTTTTTATAAAATCTAAACAGAGGAAAGAGAATGTAAGAGAAAGGGAAACCTACAAAGAATGTCATTCTATGTAATATGTTTATACTTTTTACAGAGGCTCCACGATTCGTCACATTTGCTTTAGCACCAAGGCCAACTGTTAAAGCTGTTAATATTGCACTTTTGCCACTTCCATTACGTCCGATAATAAAATTTACATTTGGATTTAATATTACTTCCAATGCGTCGTGACACATGAAATTTCGTATAAGAATCCTTTTTATTTTACCTGTTCTAGACTGGAAAATCAGACATAAATATATACAATTGGTACAATACAATACATAACATAACATCAAAATACTTATCAAAGATTGTATCAGATCTGATAACATTTTTTCATATTAATAACGATGAATTAGGAAAATGTAAGTTTGTTAGAATTACGTTAACCTTACCTCTTCTGTAAAACAAAAACTATTTTCTTTCTCCTTGAAACGTTTCATATGATATTCCATTGCTTCAGATTTTCTTTTCCGTTTATTGTTTGTATCATTTTCCATGATTTAAATGTTTTATAATCTTGCAACGTACAGATCGTATATTCATTCAAGTAGGCGTATAACAACAAGTTTCACAAACACCATCTTCCTGCCAATTGTCATTTTGCTACAAATAATCTCGAACTATCATGAAAATATGATGCTTCTTGACGAATCAAAATATTTCACTCATCATCGAACCGCTGCAACAATGAACTTTTCGGAATAAAACTGCGTCCCAACGTTTCCCGCCAAAGAGAACTTGGTCACTTTAATTCAACTTGTACTACCATTGTACACGATTTCTATAGAGCGTCTACTAACTCTGTACCAATGATAACATCGTGTTATAAAAACGAAGCTTGATGTCCAGTGGCGGGAAAAAAATTTGAATTATTTACACAAATTGTACTGATTTAATTGATAACAGAAATATATTAAATGCAATATTTTCCCGAACAGATCGATTTTAATTACAAAAGCAACAAACAAAATAATAAGTAAGAAAATAGAAACTTCTGTGTTACTGTAAGTAAGATAATAGAAATTTTTGTGTTCTGTATGTAAGTTTTAGATAAAAATACATGATTGTAAAAATATGTGTGCAGATTAGAATAAAAGAGGGATAATATACAAATATTCACTTTATATATATAATTATAATTATATAATATAAAATACTAAGAACTGTAATATATATAATTCTCATATATTACCATAATCATACAATATACAATAGTTCTCGGATATAATTATAATTGTACAATGTAAATTTATTATTTTATAATTCATAGATTAATTTATAATTCATACAAGATAATATTCAATATACAAAATAATTTTCCTGTATATAAGAGAACTGCCCATATTGCAAGTTGCTAATGTAACAAATGCCTCTGCGCAATGCGTCTCTCCCCACCACCTGTTGCACAGACCTTTAAAATTTAAATCGTCGTCGGTTAGAGTCAGTTGGTCCAAGTGCACGGTTTAACGTGCATGGTTGGAACTCGATGTCGTTCATTATGTGATGAAATTAAGTTTATATGCGGATTGCAACCTGTTAATATACGCTACAATTTTTATCTCGGGGACGATATATTGTGTTCCGGTTCAAACACATTAGTTGCAATATATTTAATGAAGAGAAAGTAGAAATTATTCGTTGCAGAATGAGTGATTCTGGAGATAATGTTAAGTACAAATGGACCCCTGAAAGTACCTCGCTATTGGTATCGGTATGGTCGGATAGGCAAGTGCAAAAGCAACTCGAGTATGCCCCGAAGCCGCAACCTGTTTGGGACAGTGTTGCCCGATATATGAAAAAAAAGGGGTACAATGTTTCGGGGAAACAATGTCGGTCTCGAATGAAACAGGTCTTGGTATGTTACCGCGAAGCCAAAAGAGCTGGCACCCGCGCTGGTGTAGAGCAATACTATGACTCAATTGACAGGGTTCTTAAAAATAAGCGTATCGAAGAGAACAATGTTGTTGGCATAGATACTGTGGGTAAGATTCGTTTTTGATTATTAGGATTAATAATCTAAACTTTATAATCAATATTTTAAAACGTTTAAGTGTTTAATACAATTAATACGTTTTATAATAAGGATGTCACTTTTTGTTTCTTGCTAGATGCAACAGCGAATGTTAAGTCTCCCCCGAAAGAAATGAAGACAAATAAAAATTTGCAAATGAGGCATAAATTTCAGGAGCCTGTACCATCATTGTATCGCACGGAAGCGTTATCACCTACATGGACATTAGGACGTAAGAATTATACTTATTTATCAAGTAACATCCTAAACATGTTAAAGAGAATTCAACATGTGGATTATTTTATAGGTGAAAATGAATATCCTGATTCCCCTGAATCTAATGAAACTATAATAGCTCGTCCGCATAGAGTCTTTTCTCCTACGAGGGATGCAGCTATTAATACGGGTGAACAATTAACTCGAATAGCTGGTAAATCAACGCAGTGCAATATTTTTCCAATAAATGAAGAACCATTAAGCGTTAATTATAAACAAAATTTAGTATCGAATTTTAATTATGGAGAAATTCCATTTCAAAATGCGGTACAAAATGTGCAAAATCAAATAATCCAGGAAAATATGCAACAACATCAGAATCAACAACAGAATCATATGTGCAATGGGCAAAACGCGTTGATAAATAATTTAAATCTTCAGCAGAATCTACAAAATTTAAATCAGGGTTTGACGCAATCTGTAAATTTGCCAATGCATGTTAATTCAATGGCAATGCAAAATCCTAACGTAGAGCATATAATTCAACAGCATCATTTGCAGCAAGTAAGACATGCAAATAATCGTGCAATGCCTCAAGAACCACAGAAAATTACATTACAACAGACTTTGGTAGATATGTACAAACAGCAGTATGGCGATTTTCCAACTCATATGCCTGCTGATGCAAAACAAATTGGATCTTTCTCTCCAGATTATTCACCAGATGTATCTCAAAATTTAAATGATGCTTTTTGTCAATCAAAAAGTGATGACAAAACACCTGATATAAATGGAGCTTACAGTAGAACTATACAGGCAATAAATCCATTAAGAATGCAAAATCCTGAGATTTCTGTAATTACGAATAACGCAACATATAATGATGATAGCTTGTTAGAATTTCTGATTGAATCACCAACTCCATCTGAAAATGACAATAAATCAAAAGATACTGCTGTTAATACAGATAATGTTCCACATGTGCCATTAAGAAAAAAGAAAGCCGAAAAATTAGAACAACTAATGTTAAATGCTATTAATTCTCAAAATGAAGTTGTTAATAAGGTAAAGTGCACTGTTTTTTTATTAACGTGGTCAAACGATTTATTTAATAATTCTGTATCATTTCAGATCCTCGCTGCACAAAATGATATGGTAACAAAATTTTTAGATATAGATAGAGATCGCCAAAACAGACTTGAGAATCGTTTAGATGATCTATTAAAAGTTGTTCATGCTTCTATCCTTACAAAACAAACTTCAGAAACAGACATTGAAATACCTCCACCACCACCAGAACCTACAATAACATCCTTAGTACCTCCTCCAAGACCTGGTATTGCACCTCCAAAGTTAGATCTAGTTCCTCCAAAACCTTGTCGTGTACCTTGTACAATGCCAAATTCTAATATTGAATTAATTAATCAAAATACTGTGGTAACAAGACCAGGTGTGGTATCACCGATAACTAGTCCAGTAAAGAAACCTGGTACCATATGGTCAAAATTGGGACCAGTATCACAATCTCCTTTTGTGAAAGCTCAGCAACGATTAGGTTTACAAACTGTTACATCTGCAGAAACTCGAACCCAATCGTCTGCGGAAAGACGTATAGCTAAGGAAATGGAGAAAGCCATGGACATAGAGACTTTAATATTTGAGACTGAGAAATTCTTAGAAATAGAGAGAAGGCTAGAAGAAAAAATAGAAAATGCTCGTATTGAAACAACAATAAACCAGACTTTGCATGCACGTAGAAAATTATTTACACAGAGAGAACCCACTCCAGCAATGATATTAACCGCGGCATTTTTAGAAAATGAATGCCACGCTGCGGGACAACTTATGAATTACCCTAATATGCCAAGCATAAATAAAAAGAATTTGAAAGATATTGATGATGATTTATTAGCGGGTCAAGGTGAAAGCTATGAACGTTTACGGCAATTAAATATAAAACCCACTTACGTAGCTGGTGAACCTTGTGATACATCTACACCAGCAAAAATAGGAACTATGTCCAATACTAATGAAAGAACATCTGTACAAACATTACCTAAGCAGAAAATTCAACAATTAGCTCAGCTTGTAATGAATACAGGAAGATGGAAAGATGTTGGAAGACAAAGTCTTGCACATCCAATTCAATCAAATACTCAAATGAATACAAAGAATACACAAAGTGTATGTCCAGCTTTTTATAACGAGGTCTTTACAACAGGACAATGTAAAACCTTGCCCAAAGAAAATGAAACTAAAAATGGTCAAAATTATGTTCAAGACTGGGTGTTAAATAAATATGAAGATCCAATAAATGAAAAATTAGCAACATATGATCCCTCGCGCAATATAATAAATCAAAAACCTAACTTTCCTATAGGTTTCACAAGACCAAGAACAAATACTGATAATTTAATACAAAGAGATTCCAACACTGAGATGAACAAGCATCTTGAATTTAATGGCAATGTTATGTCAGATCGTAAACAGAGTGTACGTTTTATGGATGATGATGCATTGGCTGAATTACAGCGTATGTATATCGAAACAGTGTCTAAAGAACAACAAGCAATGAATGATAGTATGCCATATGTGTTGAGCAGTGTTAATACGCTGCCAGTTGGAACTCAACAGATGATTGAAAAATATATTCGTGATATAATACCAAGAAAATTAAAAGAAAATAAAGATAAAGACACTGATTCTGATAACGATGATGAATTTTTAGATACTACTACTAGTATGCCTGCAATTGTTCCACGGCGAAGTTCTCTTACATCAACTGGTACTACATCCACCGAAACTGCACATTCTATAAAATTTTTAAAACCAGATAATTGCGTAATAAGTTAATTATAAGGATAATAATATATTTTGCTTTCATTTTACATAGAAATAATATGAAATGTCAATAAACATTTCTAACTATTTTTATATTAGTATCTGAAAAGAAAGCAAAATATTTTTTCAATTTTCTACAATATAACAAATAAATTTTATTTTGAAATACAATGCATATATATTGTCGTGCAATATATTTCGTTTTCTAAAAATTATAAAAAAAAGCAGGATTAAAAAACGGAACGATATTTTTGGTATATAACAATGCAATTACATATATATTATTAAATACATATATATATTGAATATATATTAATTACATATTATTAAATAATTGTTTTCATGAGAAGAATAAGTCTTCTTCAATTTTCTTTTAACGCTTGAACGTTATATATATACGTTATTTTATAATTATATTATACCAAGCTCCTCTAAATGAAAAAATGTTACAAATTTCAAATATATTTTTGCTTTTTATGCTTTAACCAAATTGTGCAAGTTATGTCTTCCATGATAATTATTCTTGTTGAACATTATTAAGTAAACCAAATTGTTTAAAGATTTTATTATCTTTTATCATGTACATTACATATAATTTGTTGCAACTTGTTTAAGTAGTTGAATTGCATAATATCATTATATTCTTTTACATTTTTAATCCACATTAAACTTTTGATTTACTGACATGACCTGTAAATAATACATCTTCAGGAGTTTCAGATTTTATAAAGAAGTTTAACAATGTGAAAATAAGTGGATAATCGATTTCGAACTCTAACTTTGAAAATAAATAATGCAGATCTACTATTCCTGCAATAAAATTATAAAATATTAAATTTTGCATACAGTACGAAACTATATATTAACAATATAATGAAAAATGAAACATGAAACGGAAAGTCGAAGTAATACCATTATAATTTGTGTTAATGCAAATGCGATTAATTTGAAATATAAAATAACAAAAAATATTTTTATCCTTATTATAAATGAAGTTAATAGTACATAAGTCTCATGTTTATATTTACACAATGTTATATTTGACTAATAAACTATCTAGTAAAAATTATTCCGACATTAATTTTTTCATCTTTAAACAATTTCACGATTCTGAAGGTTTATATTAATTTTCGGATTTATATTAAAATATTTTTGAAACTGTAATTACTATAGAAAATTGATATATTTATATACAACATAATTACTATATCCAATTTACAATGATTGGTAAATTAAAATATCAAAAACAATAGGATGTATATAAACACATATGTATATTTAAGAATTATTAATGTTTCTATTGAATAATGTTCCGATATATTATTAAATTAGAAATCATAAATATTGTGGGAAAATGTTTGAATTAATTTTCATCATTGAATCAATAAACATAATATTGAAAATTATATATAAGACAAATTTTATATAAATTGTTTTTCATAACTATACAAGTTATTAAAAAAAAAAAGAAAGTTAAAAGATTCATCTTTCTATTTAATTCCCCAAAAGTACATATATAACTTATCTTTGATTAAGAACAAATAATCCTGATTTGAATAAATGCAGTATGAGTCATTTAAAGTAGTATATTTTGCTGCTTTTAACATTTCCGTTTATTATTAGGTATTTATTTTAAAAATAATGTACAAATAAATAGTTTATAAATAATCATTTAGCGTGAAGTCATTGCATGTTAAGAATTTGATTTGTAGATCACTCAATTAGTGAATTGTCTTCCAAAACAAATGCACACATTTACAAAATAGTAAGATGTTATGAACAATATATAAATCGTAGCATCATTAATTATAATAAAAATATTACTCTTTTTAGGGTTCCTCAACATAACCGCTGAATATTGATAGAATATTATCATTTCCTTTTTTGTCACTTATATTTCTTACGATATAATAAACGAATGGTCGTGAGATTGTAAAATATGTTTTGTAATAATCCATTTTCAGCATAACGATACCTGAAATAGAATTATAATAAACATCAAAGTGTGATTTATAAGAAAATAATGGTAGTAACAATATAATTGAATATAAATATTTAGATTGAGCGGATTTTAGTAGCAAATTTATTGCCACAAATAGCATTTTAGAACAAAACTAATACTGTGCATGTGTAATTTCTAATGGCTTATATATAGCAAAAGCAAAATATCAAATTAATTTTTACTGATATTTTACTTAACAATATGTTAAGCATATATTAATTTAAAAATAAATTAAATATTAGATGCAAAATTAATTAAAATTATTAGTTATTAAAAATTATATAGATTAGTGGAATAATCTGACAAAGATACACTGCTTTTTTTATGTTAATGATTAACTGTCTTTCATTTAATACAATATTTTTTAATTCATTGTAACAAATTATATACATTATTTTAAAATGCAGAGTTTATTTGCACACATATAATACATATTGTAAAGAATTCTATTATCTTATAAAATACATAAGCATATATACACATAATTAACAATACAATATGCAACAATTAACACAATTGCATTCTAACTTATAAAACAATAAAATATAATAAGTATGCAATCTTCACAAATACAAACACAAGTAGTTTTAACAACTTCTTATTTACATATTAATTTGCAATTAATTATACTTTTAATTCATTACTTTATCAACAAGATTGTAATAATTTGCAAATAACAAAGTAAGGAAAAAGCAGGGACAAAACAATTTTATTGGAATTTAAACAAGCACTATCATGCATCAACATGCTTATTTTATTGAGAAAGTAATATGTTTAATGTACTATATGCCTGTGTGTATGTGTGTGATATGTATGAAAATAACTATTATTAATTTCTCAATACGTAAATTAAAACGTATAGTGTTAGTTTTTATATTAAATATCATTTTAAATTACAAAGGTGAATGATTAAGGTTCAACAATATGTCCCGAAAATATCGCATTTAAATCTCTTGTAACAATATTGAGGATAAATGGATGATCCACTGCAAATGTCATCGGAACTAACAATGGTCGCATTCCAATTCCTGAAACAGTGTAAATATAATAGCAAGAGAATAATTTAAATATTTTCCCTGCAATACCATTTTGCATTTTGTCCCCGTCAATGTTTATTATCACACAGAATAAGCACCACCTTGAAAAATAATGAAAGGCAATAATTTATAATTTTATATATATATTAAAAAATAAATAATGAAATTAGTTAAAAATTGGTACACTGACACGTTTAAAAAATATCGAAACAATTATTACCCATAATTTTCTAATTTGTAATTATTTTCATAATATGGTACAAAAAATAATAATCAATTATAATTTTTGTTTCGTATCCCATACAGGCTGGTAACTTGGAAGAAATTATATGATGACTGTATTAATTTCGATGAAACAATGTTGTTCTTAATTTTCCCTTTCATTTTTATTGTATGAAATGACATAAATTGAATGATAATATATATTAATAATTGGACGAAGAAAAAAGCAAAAAAAAAAATTTACAACTTAATAACAAAAATAATATTTGATATTATCAGATATAATGATGAAAATCATATGTCTGATAATAAAAAACAGAAACATGCAATGAAGTTTCACAATGAACAATAAGAATCCACAATAGACTAAAATGACAAATTTATTCCATTTTAAAGATAGATGCATATATAAGATCATTCTACTAAAAGAATCTACTAATTTTATAATCGTTTTGCGTGATTGTTACTCAAAGATTATGTATTAATCCTTCGAAAAGCAAGATTGACGGCTTAACATTATTGCTCTGAATTGCGTAATAGAAAGGTTTATTAATTTTGAAAACTAAAGGTTGACGTTGAAAAATAACTGCGGAAGTGCCAACTCCAATGATTCCTAAAAAAAAATAAATATTTTATATGAACAAATACCAACGTTATTTTTCTTATCACAATAAAAGATGGCAATAAATATGGCTCGTCTAATGAATACGAACATTATTAAACAAATGTAAAATTGTTGAAACAAGTAATATATATATGAAAAAATAAAATAACAATGAAAGTAGTTAAAGATTGGTTCAGTGACACGTTTAGAAAATATCGAAATAATTAATACCCTTGATTTTTTAATTTGTAACTATTTTCATAATATGGTACAAAAAAGAATGATCAATCATAATTTTTATTTCGTATCCCACAGGCTGGTAACTTGGAAGAAATTATATGATGACTGTATTAATTTCGATGAAACAATGCTGTTCTTAATTTACCCTTTTATTTATGTACGAAATTACATAAATTGAATGATAATAATTGGACGAAGAAAAGAGCAAAAAAAAAATTTATATACCCATGCCTTTTTTACGAAAATGAAATATAAAAAAGATTGTACATATTGGATATCGAAGAATTTGCAACTAATGGCAAAAATAATATTTGATATTATCAGATGTAATAATGAAAATCATATGTATGATAATAAATATTAAAAAAGATGCAATGAAGTTTCACAATGAATAATAAGAATCCACAATAGATCACTACTAAAATCCTTTTAAGTGATAAATTTATTTTATTTCAAAGATAAAGGATGCGTATACAAGATCAATCTACTAAAAGAATCTACTAATTTTTTAATCGTTTTGTGTAATTGTTACTCAAAAATTATGTATTAATCCTTCGAAGAGTAAGATTTGCGGCTTAACATTATTGCTCTGAATTGCGAAATAGAAAGGTTTGTCAATTTTGAAAACTAAAGGTTGACGTTGAAAACGTGGTGCACTCTTCAACATAATAATTCCTAAAAAAAATAAATATTTGGTATGAACGAATACCAACGTTATTTTTCTTATGACAATAAAAGATAGCAATATGTATGGCGCCTCAAATGAATATGAACATTATTTAAACAAATATAAAATTGTCGAAACAAGTAATAAACGTAATTGATATGTAAATGAAGTCCTCCAAAGAATATGAATCATATATATCAGAAATAATGCAAAATATAAATTTTTAGATCAAAGGAAGAAAATTTAGATTAATTTTTCTGTTTCTGTAATAAAATAAACAGATATTAAAAAGTTGTTAACCGAATGATCAACTTATTTTTAATTTATTCATGAATTTAAGATTTATTTAATAAGAAAAGTACCTTAATAAAAAAATTAAGTAATATATATATAAATAAAAGTATTAAGTAATTTAATTATATATCATATTCAAATATTAATTTATCATTTAACAAGTTTAATACAAAAGTTCCAGCATTGGTCCTTAAATTCTTATGTACATACAAATACAGATTTCAAACGACACATTATACACAACATGCAAATGCCTTTCAAAGATGAAAGTAGACTGAACCCCATTCTTTTAAATAGAATCATATATTATAATTGATATATCTTTTAATTTTCTGAAAAAGATACTGAAATGCTTTCATTTAAAAATATATGTATGAATTAAGCAAGGAAATAAAAACAAAGAAAAATATAAAAAATAAACAAAAAGCATAAGCGTAAATATCATGTTACATCAAACAAAGTAATATGTACAAAATATACGATGAGAAGCATAATAAACATAATGCAGTATAATAAAATTAATTCAATTTTCTTAAATGTAAGATAAAATTCTTACTCATTCTTGTATGTATTTCGCATTTTAAATTGTCACAATCAACAGGAAATTAAAAAGCAAATTAAACTTAACAAAGAATTCAATTGAATAAATTAATGAACATAAAACGAAGATGAAAATTTTTGATAAAATTGAAGGAATATTAATCACAATAAATTAGATTCGTACTACACATAATATAAAAAAATCTTATTCCTTCTCCTATACTTTATATTATTAAATGATTTTCATTTTGGTAGTATCTTGTTTATAGTATTGCACGATTTCCTTTAATCAAACCAAGGTAATATGATGTACTTTAAAATGTAAATTAAAGTGAAGTCAATTTTCTTTACATATAAACACTCATTCATTTAAATCAGTCAAATCAGTCAATCGGCAGAGATTGATAAAATAATGCACAATATGGTATACGCTATTAATTCTTAACTCAATGTTAAGTAAAAAACTAAAAGTCATTTAAATAAAAGTCATTTAAATCAAAGAGATTTAATGACATAAGGTAAAATCGATAATTGATTGCGTTTGTTTGATTTTCAAGGTGAAAGAAATTACGATACAGTTTTCGCCAAGAACAAAATTACATTGTTGTATGTAACGATCGATAGAAATGGTCGATTGACGTGGAACTCAATGGGCTTCGGCGGTGACCAAAAGCTCGAGAGAGGCCTTACACCGAGACCTGCCACAAGCAATTAATAGTGTATTATTCGTTCAATCTACGGGCTCAGAGTAAATCGAACAAGAATTAGATCGCTACGATATGTTACGTTACTATATCAAAATTGATATTATTGAAAAATAGTTTAGATTCATAATTCATATAGAAGATTTTGCTATATTACACTGAAGTACGAAGTGAGGAAAAAGAGTGAAGAAATTAATAGCATGATTTTTTAAAAGAATAGAAAAAAATAATTCATTGAGTTAAATATATATATATAACACAGCCAAGAAAATCATGCTGTTGTCTCAAAGTCAGTGATTTGGCCTTCGAAGAGAACTATGTTGTCATTCCGTGATGTAATTGCATAAAAGAACGGTCCATTTACTCGAAACTCTTCTATGGAAGGAAACGAGAAGAATGCAACGTTGGAGTCTGTCGAAAAAAATTGTATACAGTTATCAATTACAAGAAGAATACTATCATTAAATTCATTTTTATATCTTCCTCCCTCTTTTTCTATTTTCTTATTAATATGACTTAATTAATAATAATAGTAATTTAACAGTTAGTTAAATGATTAATGTAATGATGAACTAGTTAAAGGAACAGACTAATTAGATGAATACATAATGCAAATTCACTAAATTGCTCTTGCTTGAAAACTGAACATATTAAAATCTCATACTCTTAAATATAATTAATTTTTAATTTAAGACCAACGCATAACAACAACACATGATGACAGGCAAATATATGCTAATGCAAACATAAATATACAAATGTATTTAAGAATAACAGGAAACATACTATTTAATGCAGCAAACAAAACATGAGGAAGCAATTTAAACTGTATAAACATATTAACATATTATAGTTCATTTTTTGATATAACAGATACAGATTAGATAAGTACACATATAAATATTTACATGGATTGAAGAAAATAATTATATATGTGCAAGTTTTCAACTGCAATATTAAAAAATTATATATGTGCAACTTTTCAACTGCAATATTAAAAACAATTAATAAACATTTTCTTCAAACTGTATAAAAGCTCAGAAGTCAAAATTAAGCAAATGTTGAAACTAAACAAGATATTAATATTATAACATTGTGCTAATTTTATTGAAATGTATAACTTTAATTTCTTAAATCTTTCTATTTGTATCCATATGTAATGTTTATAATTTTAAATTATCCAATGCATTTTGATAATAAATATTATTAGTGAAATAAATAAATTTTTCATATTTAGCTTTATATTTACTAGTTGCATGTTTAAAGTAATATTTTGCTTAATTTCAATATAAACTGTCCAAAATAAAATTTTTATTCGCTTACCAGTAGCAGCAGCAGCCTCAGTCCCTTCTTCATTCACTTCAATGAATGCTTTTTGTACAACAGTATCAACAGCTAATTTCTCATTAGAAATCCCAGAAAAGTTAGCACTAGCAGTAAACGCATCAGTCAAACCCATCTATGCAAAACAGAAACTAAAATATAAGAAATATCCATTTTTGAACAAGTTACGCTTTATATATCGTACCTCTATCAAGTTTTTATTCAATATCATTTTACTTTCTACTTTGAACTTTGGTAAATGTAAGCGTATTTCTTCTTCAATTCCTTGATTTAGAATATCGGTTAAGTTTACATTTTGTAATTTTTTTTGAACATCAAGCAGACCCTCAATTTCATTTGGAAGAATTATAAGCATACTTAATTCATTACCCTAAAAAAATTTATTTGCTTTTAACAAATTTATTTTTTTTTTTATTATAGCTGCGAGACATATAGCCTATTTTTTATACATTACTGACTTTTTCTTTCAAACTTACCTTATATGGTAATACAACAAATCTAGCATTCAAATTTGGAAGTTCACCATATTTATAGTAGCCTTCTCTATACATTGTAGCAACATTTTTTACTGTATCCTTATTAACATGGAATGGCATATCCATAGTAAGCTCAGTATTGAACTTATGTAGCCATTGACCTTTAAAATATACTGCGTTAACAAGTACTAATCTTGTGCCTGCATTTAGCATATCTGTAATGAATATGAAATTACTTATCATATATCATTTGAAATTTGATCTTATATAACATTTTTTTTTTGATATTAATAGATAAATAAACATCTACAAACCAGGACTAATAAGGTTTTTAATGAGATTATTTGTATTTTTTTCAACCCATGTATTAATAGTTTCTGAAGCTTTCGTACTTTCAACAAAGTTTATTGATTCAGAAGCAGAACGGAAGTAAACTTCTGTCAAATTTTTATAACTTGGATTTATATCAAGACTTTCAGCTATAAAAATCTTATTTGCAAGTGTTAGAATATTGTCTTTAACGCTCTATACAAAAACATATAAAAGATATTATGTATCATGAAATAATATATGAAAATACAAAGTTTATATAAAGAAACAAGTGAGATTATCTTACATTGAGATTATCAATAAGTGTCTGATAACCAATTGCAGCAAGATTATTTGGTGTTGGTAAAGAAAGTACTTTTCTAAACTGAGCTTCTGTGTTTCCACCAGCTCCCAAACCAACCATCGCAAGAACAACATCAACACTTAGAGGGGATATTATAAGATTGCCAGAATTGTCTCCTACAACATACTGAAAACGATTTTCATTTCCATCATTTATTCATTTTCAATCATTTGTAGTATAATAATCAATTTTCATATACAATATTTAGAATAAATTTTAAATTCCATTGATTTACCTGGAAAAACAAAGAACTAAATTGATTTGTACCCTCTACAACAGCATGGAGTGGTTCAACATCCGTCTTTGCCATTGACATTGTTACTAAGGCAAAAGCCACCAACCAGAAACTTTTTGATACTAAAAAAAATTTGTTAATAAATTATCACTAAACATTTGTTAGAACACATCTTGTAATATATTTATTTTGAAAAATGAATTACAAATATTTGCGGAACAATATGTTTTATATAAAACGAAATATTCACAGTGGACGGAAGAAGATGCCATTAAAAGAAATTGCTTATACTTCCCGTCTTTAAATATAAGATTGTATTAAATAATTGTATTGAATCTATCGAAAACAATTAGATCCGCATTTTTTCAGTTCCCAATAGTACATTACTTTTTCAATATTTCCAAACATTGTGATATAATGATGCATTTAAGGAGAAAATTATATCGAAGTAGGTAACATTCAAGAAAATCATTAAACTGTAAACTGCCATATAATTAATATAAAAAAATATAAGTTACATGTAATAAGTTACACGAATATTATATAGATGTTTATGTAGATCCTCCTAATTTCAAGGTTCAAGATATATAAAATTCAAGGTTTACTATTCATCAAACCGACGAAGGTGACCGACTACGTGATATGATTGATAAAAACTAATATAATAGTTTGGCAAAGTAGAAACGAATTATAAAATTTGAAAACTATTTGGACAGTATAGCTTCTTTCTGTCATGAGAAATAAATTATTGAAATAATCCAAAATGCTTCAAAATATATAAACAATATGAATTTCTATAGGAACTTTATTTTAACAAAATTAAAATATTAAATTATTATCTAACTATAACAATACTATTATATTTAGCTTATTATATCATTATTATTTAATGTTTTCTCTATAAATATTTATATGAATATTTATGTAACTTTAAATACTAATGTTTCAAAATTTTGGATCAATAATGTATTAAAATTATAATGTATTAATCAATAATGTATTAAAACTATGAATAAAAAATTGATGATATATTTAACGATAATAATGATAATTCATACATTTACGATATACATAATAAATATTTCATAAACACTTTTATATTGATAAAGAGGGTACTAGCTTCGAACTATAAAATAAAAAATAAATGCGCAATTTTGCAATTTCTGCAAATAAGATAAATTGAACATATATATTCTCGTGCAATCTTAGCAATAACAAATAATAAAACAAAATCCTAGCAATAGCAACTTGTTATAATCATTAAATGTTTACCATAATTTGTCTGTCTAAGCAGAAAAGTAAATAACAAACAAATAATTTTTAATCATATTAATCCTTTATAAATAATTAATAACATTAACAATATTCTAATGTGATAAATTTTATAAAAACATAACTATGCAAATAAATTAGTAAAAATTTCTGAAATATTTATCTATCAACAATTTAAATAATTTGAGCTATTAAATTTATGTTTTAAATATGATAAACAAGCCAACAACCCACACAATATTATTCATCTTGTAATATGATAAAAATGCAAATTAAATACAAAAGAAAAAAAATGCTAAAAATACTATTAATAAAAAAGATATTTTCCATTATTATTAAATATAAATATTATTATTCAAATATTACATAATATATAAATTTTATACTTCTAGATTTCCATAAATCGAATACAAGAACTTCTAAATTTAATTGCGAAAGCTTTGTTGACACGACTGTCGAAGTTTAATAATCTTAAAATGAAACAAAAACTTTTAACAACATGAACAAATGTACATATGTACATATGTATATGTATATAGAAGAACAAAGATAAATTCAATGTTTCCCCTGACTCTCATCGGGGAAAACCCAGTAAAGCATAAATACGTTTTGTAAGAATAATAGTTTTACGGTGAGATACGTGTATGTTGGGAATGCCAGCGGGAAAAAAAGCCAGAAAAACAGACAATCTTGACAATAATTAAAATCATATTTACTGTGTAATCATTAACGTTATTTTCGTATATATTCTATAGCTATCAACATATCGACTGACAAGCCGCTTGTTATTTCATAATACGTATTACGTGTTGTAACAAATATGCGTTTTTCTACTGTGATAAATTACAATCATTCCGTGAAAAATTATAAGCATTTTTTAACTTCTGTCTTAAATATTTTCATTTAAAAATTATATATTCCAATATTTTTAAATATTAACTCTTAACTTGTAACTATTTTACATATTCGTTAACAATTATTTTATTATACATTTCACATTTAGGTAAAAAAAAGTGATTTAAATATTTATCCACAAACTTTTATAGTTTGTTATTGATAGTCACAAGACGCATTTTATGATTTGGGGAAATTTTCAAACAATACCATAACGGTAAAATTATGAATACTTAAATACTATTGCTAAGAGTATACAGACATATATTATTATGTAGCACACAGGGTATCCAGTTTTAATCTATAAATGCAAATTATTTGCAAACTATCTGCAATACACAATATATACTTCAGATAAGAGATAAATGGTTTCGATACAGTTACAATTTAGAAAGACAAAAACAATATGAACATAAAAATACTTGTCTCTTCTCGTATTTCATACAACAGATTTTACAAAATTAAGCTTAAAATATCCGTTATTCTTGTAAAATAAAATTAATGATTTTTGGATAGCTATAAATAACTAACACAATTTTGTAAAAAACAATGAGCTATATCGTTTACATTAGATAGTTTTTTTATTGTTTTATATATTACATAACGATGTAAGAAGAAAAGGGTGCAGGATAATAGCTCAAAACTAATGAAATCTAATTTGCCTTGTTATTTTTATCACATCTTGCGATGTAATTTAATATTAAATAAATAAAATTAGTTTTTTTACACTTGATTGTTTGTATGAAAAAAATAATATTATTAAATACAATTATTAATAATATAAAGGAACGATCGTTAAATAACATACATACGTAAAATCCTTTTTAATATTTATCAGTTACGAAAATAAAACTTATTAATTTTAAATATTTATCAATTGTAAAAATAAAACCAGGTATAACGTTTTATCGTTATGCTTATAATATAGAAAAAAATGCCAATAAAATGACAAAATATTTAAATAATTACTAGTATTATCGAGCTATATTATTACATAAATTGTAAAATTTAAACCCAGAAAATGCTACCAACCGTTGCTCATTTCTTGGAGCACTATATAATAATTTATTAAAAATATCAATTAGATATTTATACAATATTAGAAATATCAAGAATAACAACGAGCCGTTTCAAAGTGTTTCTGATTTATTTCATTTTGTACTCGTTTAATTGCCATAACATTATTAAAATTCGTATGAAAATAACGGAGATCAAATATACGTAAATAAAATAGAAATCATCTGAAGACAGATTTCAACGTGGATCGATCAATCGTACAAAAACTGGAAGTACCGAAGGGAAATTTTGTGTATACTTGGCACGATCTGAAGCCAGATGTGCGATAACCTGTATTATGTCAAACGCATACGTAAATTTACTCACATCCGTCCATAGTCACAATCCGCTCGTTTTACCGGTTGATCTTCCTCGAAAGTTAAACGCAGAATGCATGCAGAGCTGACTGATCAAATATAAAGGAAAGTCCTCGAAGAGAGAAGGGAACCTACCAAGGATCGGTAACGAACGTACAGCCAATCGCAATGTAAACACTCAATTGTCCGTGTTTGTACAAATGAAATAACATGACATTTTAAATCTGATTGGTGCTCGACCCCGATGTTCCGCATGTAAATTAGATAACATAAACAGGACAATGATATCGTTACCGGTACGACCGGCGAATATTTCGATTTTGTCATTGATGCGATTCTGACTACGCTAAATTACATTTCTAAATAGCGATGTATTTTAACGTGCTGTTAGTATAACTATTTATACACGCTGTATATTTTCAGCATGCAAATTACTAGTCACAGATGGGAATTGTTTGATTTTGCCGACTGACTCCAATATTTACGTAAAATTCGACAAATTTCGTTTGAAGTAGAGATAATAAATGAAGACTTAAAATTACGAACTATTTCTAATAATTTATTATTTTCAATTCGAAAATTGTTCATTTTCATGAAAAATAACATTGATTTTTTGTTTCAGCAATCCAAAATATCTCCGAGATGACAAAGTTGAACGCACAAGTTTAAACTAGTCTCGCTATCTCTCGCAGACACGAAAACTCATTTCGATTCGATTTCGATAATACGGGATAATCCAACACTATAGTATATTCGGAAAAGATTAAAGTTTCTACCAGTTATTACCAGTTTTGACTCACTTATACCGTCATCAGTCTTTAAATAACTGTGATAAAGTCATTTCAAGAAAAATGTTGTACAAAATACAGTAGAATAGAATGTTTAAATGAAACAAAAAAAAATAAGCAAAAAAGTAACTCTGATTTCTTTAATTAGACCGATTTCTTCTATTCTTCATCACAAAAAGTATTGCACATTTGTTGTTTGATGCAACGTGTCGTGAATATCTCACTCGGTATGATGTGTATATACAATAATTGACATGTACATGCTACATACATGACATACATATATGCACATTATTAACCAATTTAATAACAAAATTATAAAACTATAAAATTATTTTGTCAAATTATAAGCACTACACAATTTTCCCGCGTAATTTAACGCACCTGTTGACAAGCTTTCTCAAGGTATTGCAGATATCTTCACTTCATTTAAGACAAACTAAACAATGTATGAAAAACTGCCCACAATTAGATAAATCGCAATTCAGTAGATCAATAGATCAGCCAATTGATATTTACATACAGTTTTTCACATGCTGTTACAGCCTTGTGGCTCCATCTTAGCGTGAACTTTTCGCGCCAAATATGAATTGTAATGTATATATAACAAATTTACAGTTTATCGATTTATTGATTAATTGGCTAATTGATTAGATGTCAGACGTTAAATTTAAATATTAATTCTGGTTGCTATCTGAACATTGCCAAGGCGTGAAACTCTTGGCTCCAATTAATTTTAAATCAATAAGATTTATTTCAATATCTAATAATTATTTTACGGTTTCTCCAAGTGGATATTTAAGAAATTTTAAAAGATAGCGTAAGAAAGTCATAAATTTAAAATTCATTTTGTTATCAATGATCCAAGAATTCTGACATGCTTTAAATTTTTCTTCTGAAATACAAAACCGAATTCTGTAATATAAAATTAAATGCAATTGCAATTCGAAGCTTCTTCTGTAATTCATTGTTTAATATAAATGTTAAAGAGTTAAGATTTCAATCAGTTCAATTATTTGAAAAGTTATATTATTTCGTTTCAAATCGCGAGCAGAGCGTTCCGCGCTCCACGAGTAGTATAGTTTACCAGTCATTAGTCTAACTAACATTAGCGTATGAGTCACGAAAGAAATATTTTTTCCAAACTTGAAAAAGAATAAATATAACATGTAATATTAAAATATTATGTTCGTTATTACAATAAAAACATAACGAATTGAGTTTAATTGTATTCCGTTTAAAGTTTAAAGTATATTATCAAAAATTTTGAGTAAGTACAGAACTTGAGTAAGTACAGAAGTTTTGTAAATTTTATGAACAATGAATAAGGGAATTTTATAAATAAATTTTGTTCAAATAAGCAACAGAAATTCTGTTCACAGTAAATGTATATACATGTATATATATCTATCGCAATATAAGATAAAGTGAAACTATATCTGAAGTTTAATATGCAGATTAATCATTTTATAAAATTACTTGATAATATTTGTAATTTACCATTTGCACATAACAAAACAGATATTAACAAAAACACTTTTCAAATAAACATGATAAGGTAAAAAGTTTAAAAAAGTAGGTATAATAAAAATTTACCTGCAGATCTTGGATTACAGGTCTTGAGCCACTATCTCAAATGAAGTATTCTCCAGGCGTGGTTATGTACATACATATACAAAGAAAATAACTACACCTACGTATTCGAAAAAGAAGAATCGATAAGATTATTCGTAAAATTTCTAAGACGTAAGCGTATCATAAATATATAAGTAACATTAGATAAAATATAAGTAACACTTCTTTTTAATGATTTAATTTTAACAAATATAGCATAAAATCAATGTTATATAATAAAGAAAAATGTTTATGCTTTTTCGAAATGTTTACGATTGATATCTATGCCGTGGAAATCTTTGTTCTTAATGCAGCATTTCTCATGACCGGGATTTTTCTGACAAAGTTCGCAACCACAGATTGGTTCTCGTGGTCGTTGTGGAGCACGTTTAGGAGGGCAAGGAGGTAGTTTTGGTTTGTCATCGCAACAACATGGTCTACAAGGATCCTATGAATATTTTTAACAAGTATTTTTTGTACTTTAAAAAATTGAGACAATAATATTGTAAAAAATATAAATAGTATAAAGAATACAAGAGAGAGTGAGGGAAAAAGTAACGGGAAATATGTTCTTAATCGCGTAGAAATAATAAAATTTTGAATTATTAAGAAATTATGTTGAATTATTATTAAATTGTCACGTGTTCTACAAGTATAATTTTAATATTCTGAATCAAATATTAAACTCATAAAATTACCTGCATTTTAATGTAACAATAAGATTTAACATCCGGGCAAATATCACTGGGACGTTGATATGGTGATTTTTTTGAAGTCGGGGGATCTATGTCATCTTTTACATCTTTGTCCAGTGATTTGAGTTCTTCGTCGGCCTGTTTCTTCTTCTTTTTCGGAGGACATGCTGATTTAAATTCCGTAGAAGTCCAAATAACTCCGCTACTTACTAATCAAACGATAAATCATCTAAGGAACAACTAAAAGTAATTTGTAATAATTACCATTATAAAAATATTACCAGAACTGCAAAATTTATTCCATATGCTTTTGCATTGTTTTTCATCAGTCATAATTTACTAAAATTTTCAGAAAATTTTATAAAATATGATTTTATAACATTATTTTGATGTTAGTTTTACTAATTCATTTTTAAATAATAACCAAAATTTCATGACTGATACAGCTGTATGTACGATCTATTCGATCTTCAATCGTTTTGTTATCAGCGTTTGTATTGATATGTATATATATTAGAAGAAAAGATGTAGAATTTATTCCAGTAATTATATCTCATTCTAATAAAAGCTTGGAAATTTTCTTTTAGATGCATGCAATTTACATACCCTAGTCAGAAATAGACAAAAAATTTTTACTAATTCGTCGCCCTCTAGTGAGATAAATAGAAGGTCGTCATATTTTGCTTATTCTACACGAATAACCAAACAAGTATACGAAAACAAGTAAATGTTTTGTTAAAATGGGTATGCAGTTAATTTTAAACGTAAGTTAAAAAGTTATTTCGACTACTTTCAGTGTATAACATAGAAAAATATTAATCGTAAATATTTTGCGGCAGCAACATTAATATTTGAGTAATTATAATATTTGATGTATTGAAAGTTCAACATTGAGAAAGATGGATGATTATACAATATCGTTAGATCCTGAAACAGAAATGGCCTGTACGTTGTATCTATTCAAAGATATACAAAATTGTAATGAAATACGCAAAAATGTTATGAGTGGTAAACTTTCTTGTTGTATCATAAAAGCAGCGCTTTTAGTGGATCCTTTGCAAGCAATAGTAGCTGCTAATAAAGCTGCAATTAGCGCAAGGATGAATCAACTCACTACAAGAACTTTATATACTGAAGTATTGTTTAACTTATCAATATCAAAGAACATATCACGTACATTAACGGAATTTGGTATCAGTGATAACGATAAAAATATATTAGTAATGATAATACATAAAAAATGTAATAAAAATTCAAAGTCAGAAATATTTATGGACATGATAAAAGGAGAAAGAGTGTCAATTTCAAGATTGCCTGAATTTACAGATTTCAATTTGATAAAAAAATTATATAAAATTGAGGAGGATGAATTAAAAATTTCTACTTTCACCAATTCTGTTGTTTCTAGAATTAGCTGTAAAGATTTTATATCAGTAAAATAAAAGACTTTTGTGTGTATTGGAAAGTTTTTTTTTTTTTAGATAAATGTTATTTGATACCTAAAGTTTTTATATAATTGTACAATTATATAGTAATATTTAATAAAAAATATCATAATTTGTTACAATTAATGTTCTTACTACAGTTTTTATTCTTTTTGTTTATTTTTATAAATTTCATAGCAACTTAATATAATAATTATCAATTTTCTTTTAATATTTAATGCAGATTTTCAGGTTTTTAATACATAAACATTAAAATTTTTGCAATCATAATAATTCACAGTACAATATAGAAAAAAATAATTGTTACATTTTGTGAGATTTATACACTATTCATGGTTATAAATATATTCAAGGGTTACTATAAAAAGGAAAGCTGAAAAGTAGGTTTCAGTAAAAGATATTTTTTTCCTTTTTTTATTCACTCATAAATAAAGCCAAGTATGCGTTGAAAACAATTTTTTTATCCGCAAGAACCTGCGGGAGCAAAATAGCAATTTAAGGACAGCACCTTTAATTGCATACAAAAGCAATATAATAACAGTTTGTTACGTATTCCTTGGCAAACCACACATTTCACACATTGCAAAATCTGCTGCATTGAGAAAAGTGCAATGTGAGCAAGTCCATAGTCTTTGATCAGGTGGTGAATTTACAATTGGATCTGTACCAACTGCTATTCCACTTCCTTCTGGAAGTGCAGAAGATGAAATTCTTGAACTAGTATCAAACGTTGGTTGAGACGTAGATGCTGTAGTTTCGGATATGAGTTGCTCTACTGTTGCCCATTGTTCTGAGCATGACCATTCTACAGCTTTTTCTCTATCTTTTGTACGAATTGCTTCTAATAATGGCAACATATGATCCTAAAGAAACAAATAAGCATATTTTACAACAATGAAATAAGATTCTTAAGTAGACAGTATTTAATAGGAAGTACATTGTACCTTCATTGGAAACATATCCATCGTTGCAATAAAAATTAACAAATGAAAATCTGAAACTGCTTCTAGAAATTGTTCTTTACTAAATTGTTGCATGTAAGAACAAAGTGAACTAAATTCTTGAATTTGCCCATCGATGAGTCTATAATCATGTAAAATTGATGTTAAAACTATTTTAGGAAAACAGTACCATTTCAATTTTTACATACCTATTTTCAATTAAAAACGGCGTGATATTATCACTAATGTAAAAAGTAGACTGTGGAGTGAGTGGCGTAGATGCAGGTATATCTACCAATAAATATTCTACCGGCAAAGGTCTTGCTAGCCTTGACACTTCATTTCCATAAGAATCTTTTTCCTTGACATAACAAAAAAGAAACAGAAAGTTAAATAAAATACAAAAAGATTGATTTCAATTTTATTACATTACTTAGAACAATCCTCTTAGAATTACCCTACGTCTGTGTTATTTTTTTAATATTTGTTACTACAAAATCGCAAGCGTGAAATTAAAGTTCAAGTAAATTTTATTGAAAATATTTTGAAAAAAAAGTATGCAGTAAATACATTGAGACGGCCCTGACGGGACTATTGAAGTCGGGTAATATCTAGAGAATTTCATTGGTCGATTGAAGACAAGTGTAACTAGGGTTACGAGAAGCACCGTGAAGGCAAGTCCATAATACGAGTATTAACGTAGTGGTTGGTCAAATGCGCGCGCAATGGTGAAAGCCGCAGACGATAGGCCGGCACCGTTTGCCGCGAGTAGAGCCCAAAAGTGTATAAGAAAGAGGAAAGAGGAAAGAGAAACAGAGAGGGAGAAAGAGAAGGAGGAAGGTTTAGGATTGTCGAGAGGGGGTAAGATACGGGACGAAGAGAGGAGAGAGCAACAGCGTAAGCGACTAGCGCGCGCTGTGTGTGTCGGTCGGTCGGTCGGTCGTCGCCGCCATGCTAGTGGTTAGTTTAGTGAACCAAACATCATGATGTGGCAAAACGTTCGCACGAGCTAAGACTGAAGTAACGCCGCGTTACCGGCGGGCAGTCGTTATGTTATCCATAATAACTCACGACGTTCGATAAGCGTAAATTCGTAACGTGAAAAAGTACAAAAAAAAAACAAAAAAGAAAAAAGCGAAAAAGCTTCCGTTAAAAGCTCTCGACGGCAACTGTGGCGATAAAAAAACGTCGGAGTGCTCGCGATTCCTGCGTGCGGAACCGCACAATACTACGTCAATCCCGATGTAACTTAAAGTTTAAATCGTATATTCGACCAAACGTTACGGAATAATCGTCGTCACGGTATTACGCTAGGAGTGACGAGTGCCAACGATCAGCCTCCATCGCGCGGCAAGGAGACGATCGCGAGTCGTATACACGGTACGGACATTTACGCTCCTACAATCCAACGAAAGAAAGAGCAAGCGAGCAAGAGAAAAAGAGAGAGGGAGAGAAAAGAGGGAGGAAAGCGAGAAAGAGAGTATGTATGTGCGTGTGTGCGCGTGCCTGCATGCGTGATAAGGAAAAGCATATGTCTCTTCCTCAATGTGTACGTGTTCTCTGTGGCACGCGCACGCGCGCGCCCGTACGTGTGTGCGTATGCCATTGTGAGCACGAGAAAAGAGACGAGTATGTGCATGCATATGTATGCGTGTGTATAAGATAGAAAGAGAGAGAGTGAAAGAAGTGTGTAGAGAATTGGCAAACGAGAGCGAGAACGAAAACGAGGTAGAGAAAGAAAAAAAAGTAAACGTGTACGTACACAACATGAAACGATACTACGACTGAGAGAACGAACTAATATTCCCGCGCGGAATTTGCCTAACACGCAGTAGTTCGTATATTCGAATTGTTTCTTAACTTAAATCGCGGACTTGTCACAAGTAATGACAGCGTAATATCGCGGAAAAAACTTGGCGATAAGAGGCTGCAAGAATCCATATATCATACGACCGAAGGTTGTATCGTATTGGTGCTTGAAATACGCTTTGCCGGAGAGCGAAGAAATGTGACCACTTTATATACGTCCATCCCTCTTCATCCCCTCTTCTCCCCCTTCTTCTGTTAATCACCTTTCTCTTTAATATACTTTCCTCCGTTGGCGAATGGTAAATCCCAAAACTTCGACTGTCCGACCCCCTTACGTTTTGGCGGGATTTTCCACGCATGCGTGTTCTCTCAATGAATGTCATTTTTTACGTATTAATGGTGCTAGCCAAATTGTTGCATAATAACTTTGCTGTTGTGTAGTCAATGTGTCAGATAAGAGGCTAACCTTTTGAGGACAAGTTCGTGCTCAAAGACAATGCGATGAAATAGCACGATTGAACTTATGTGGCGTGTCGTGGAACAGTTTTACAGCGTACAAACGACTCGGGAGGGGGTGGGGATGAAAATAACAGAAAGGAAAAAACTAAGTAAAAGAATTACGATGCTAATTTATACATTGTACTGGGAGATTCTTTCTTTTGTTTCCTTGTCGAAAAAAAAAAAAAAAAAGAAACGTATATACTTTCGTTGTCCATTCACGCGACGAATCGAATCACATTGAACAATCAGAGAAGTAAAATCTTGTAAGAAATATATATTATAAACGAGAGCGCATGTATGTATGTACTAATAAATGAAATAAACATGTGTAAAATATTTAACATTACTTGAATAATGCAATATAAATATGTTTCAGTATTCAACAATTTTCTTTTTTCGATAAATTTAAAGTCACGTTTTCCACTGTTCTCTAGAGGCGATAAGATGTATCACTTAAAACAAAGGAGAGAGTAGAAAAGAGAGAAGAAGATGAAAAGAAAACAGTTTAAATGTTGAATGATGTGTTATTAGGAATACGTAAACGTATTAAACACGACCTTTATGTTATTTTCCTAAGTAACGAAACAAACGTTTCTTGTGTATTTTCATCTAATTCGTTCCTCCTCAAATTATATGGATCCTCTTTCATGTAATTTTGTTAAACTGTAGTTTCACCATGCAGACGCATACATTGTATGTAAAACATTTTCAAACTATAAAGAGATATAACGAATGATATTTTTATTCTTTTTCAGATGCTGGATCCAAGCGTTCTAACGGATTTAGAGGAACTGACGCTTTGCAGTTATTGCAAGCAGAAGTATAACGACGCGGAACAATGCCCGAAGTATCTTAGTTGCAAGCATTACTTTTGCTTGCGTTGCATAGAAAACAATTTGTTAAAGGGACGTGAGTTGTTTTGCGCGCATTGTTGGAAGAGGACGGACCTGGGTGATCAAGGACCGGACGCTCTGCCGACGCACTCCTCTCTCCTTGCTCTAACGAATAATTTGTCTCACTTAAAAATCACGACGAACAACACATCTGGGAAAACGAACGATAAGGAAAGAAAGGTACTTTCTACCTAATCCAAACCTGAAGATAATTTTTCTTTGTCAATGATTTTTGGTTATTTGCATTGCCAGTACATACACAAATGGTAAAGAAAGTATGTAGCTCTGAAGCCATACCAAGATAGCTTCTAATAGGATTATGTTATAAGGTCTGCAATAGTTTCCATTTAAGATAGAGAGATAATTTTAATATATAAAATTCTGTATATAAGTCTCCAACGAATGGAGTGATTGTCTTTTGTATTATATTGCGTTGATTTAACGATACACCGTAGAGAAGAAACAAAAGTATAAAATTTATGATTATTACAATATTGTTACAGAGTGAGAATTGTCACACGCACGGAATGCCTTTGGCATTGTGGTGTGCGACATGTTGCACGGCGCTTTGTAGAGCATGTGCCACTCCACAGGAACACCCAGGTCACCAAATTAAATCGCAAACTGATGCCAAAGAACAACTCATCTCCGACGTAAGTTTTAAAATGAATTTTATTTGCTGGTGCATTTGTGTGATCGATATATACACACAGTTTTGCATCTGTGAAAGAGATATCGATAGCCAGCGGGTAATAATATTCGAATCGAACGAAGATGCATGTTGATGATGTGTTTTGTAGGTTCAATTGGAATTAGTTGCTATGGGAAAGCTATCGACCGAGATTCAAAGACTGGCTATGCAACAACGAGAATTCTTAATAAAAGTGTTGGAGGCTTGTGTAACGTTGAAAACACACGTCGAGACTGATCTTCAGAACGGCTGGAGTCATTTTCCTGAGATAACGGACGCGCGAGAAACACTTGGGAAAGCGAAAGCTAGTCTTCAGATGATCGAAAGCCCTAGCGACGTGTACAATTTGCATTCGCAGCTCATACTAGAGAAACAGAGATTGCAATCGAAGTATCAAGAAATGATGTTGCAGTGCCAACTCGACGATCTGATTGGTAACTCGGGAGTGGTGTTTGATTTCGCGTTGTTGAAACAAGCGTTAGCTGGGATACACACGGGAGAACCGATCGTTTCTCAAGGAACCAGCAATGGCGGTAGATTACCAAATCATTTGGCGGCTTCACAGAATCCGATACTGTTCCTCGCAAATTATTGCATGTCGCAGCTATATTCGAGACATGTAGTTAGTAAGCAACACATGCAAAACGGTTCTATAGAGTATCATTCGAGCATGATGCAGCCGCAACCAGCTCCACCGGGCTCCGTTCATGTACACCAAGGTCCACCGCCGCCGGCAACCCCGCAGCAACTTCTCATTCCACCTGGTTCGCCGTCCGTTAAACCCGTTCCGCCCGCGCCACCGAACGCGATGCTACATCCGCAGCAACAATCGACATTTATACCGGAGGGAGTCGGTACTGGCGGCGGGAGTTTGGTAACCGTCCACTCATCCTCTCAACCGCCGTCCAGCGGAATAGCAGCATCCCTTCGAGGGCCCTCGAACCCTTATCCTCTATATTATTTCAACATCGAAGTGAACGGATCTCCGCATGGCCGTATCGTGATAGAAGTGAGGCCGGATGCAGCGCCGAAAATGGCCAAAAATTTTAGTGTTCTGGCGACCGGTGAAGTCGGAGTCGGTTACAAGGGCTGCACGATTTTTCAGTGCTGGGAGGGTGAGTCCGTGATCACTGGTGATTTTGAGCTGAACAATGGCCGCGGAGGAAGAAGCATATTCGAGGATGGGTACTTTATGCCGGACGACACGAAATTCCCTGCAGTGAGGGGTGCAGTGGGAATGCGGAGAACGCAGAAGCGGCACGATAACCTTGGTATGGTCGGTTCACAGTTTCGTATAATACTGCAAGAGATGCGCGGATTCACAGGGATATTTGGCCACGTTGTTGAAGGATTGGAATTAGTCGAGAAGATATCGACGTTCGGCGATCAAACGGGCAAGCCTACGAAGAATATTCTAATCACGAAGTGTGGCAAATTGTAACGGTAACATTACTACGGTTAGTATATACCGAAGGGTAATCAAGTACTACCCGTATACTTTACGTTCTCCCGCTATAGATAACTGAAAAACGAAGAAAAGAAAAAAAAAAAAAAAAAGAAGAAGAAGAAGAAGAAGAAACACACACAGAAAAGGGTCTTACGAGTTCGCGACGGTATCTCTGACGCGTTCGATACAGGGAATGGGGTGTTTAATTAAACAAACAAAACAAAACAAAAGAAAAAAAAAAATCACGTATATATATATATGTATATTATAATATCCGACGACAAATGATATTAAATGTTGAGAGACACCGTCGCGACCATATAGCTCCATGAATCGCGATGCTCCGTATGAGTCACACAATTTAATTAACTATTAACAATAGAATTCTAAAGATATTGAAATCTATTTTTAAAACGTGGACGCATAAGAGAAGAAAGAAGAAATAAAAAAAAATCCATATTTTGCTATTGATTGGGAATCAATGAGATTCTGTATCTACAATAACGACGATGATCGATAAATACGTACCTCAAGATCGATCGTGATATCGATACGACTTCTAGCTGTACGACGTTTGTTTTAGAAGAAGTTCGACGTTTATTTTGGCTATTGGCATATTGCTATGTATAGTTGATATAGAGGGTATCGCACGGGGGGTTTAAGAGAAATGCCGTGATCAACGGCGTCGCGCCCTGCGGGCGTTGCTAATGTTTTAGGGTCATAGGTAGTAGAAAACAAAAAGAAGAAAAAAAAAAAAAACATTGTATAGATGAGGAATACGTACGGAAAATGGGGGCAAACTTGTATGTGTATACACATATGTTCATATATTTGTAAAAAAAAAAAAACAAACAAACAAGAAAAGAAACAAACAAACAAAACGTACAGGCGAGAACCTTTTTTTTTTTTTTTGTTTTATAATACGAAATACGTGACTTCGTAAAAAGTCAAAAAGTCGTGATTCCACATACGCAGGTCGTTTAGAACATTAACCGAACGATACGTCGGCGCGTAAAAGGGCCAAATTTTATTTCGTCCGGTTAATGATCATGTATCGTTCCGTTTCTTTTTTCAAGAGGAGAAATAAAAGAAAAGAAAAGAAAAGAAAAAAAAAAGAAGAAGAAGGAGCTAAAAGGGAATAAGTAACTGCGCGATGAAACGAGTCGAGGAAAATTGCGGTTCCTATCGAATGACTCGAAAGATATACTATTCCCTTTTTGCTCTTTGCCGTCTGGTCTGGCAGACCGTCGTAAATTAACTGTATTTAAGATTAGATCTCAACATGAAAATGTATGCAAGGCCTAACTACTACTATGTAGATCGTAAGCCTCGTCGTCTGATCAGGAAAAAAAAAAAAAAAAAAAAAACAAAAGAAA